>NC_133193.1:52255000-52330000 GCF_049306965.1 Danio rerio | reverse complement strand
CTTCCTTTTGGCACAGTATAGTTTTAACTGGCATTTGTGGATGTACTCAACAAAGCAACATTGTTTTTTGGCAAACTGGCGATCCTCGGCCCATCTTTGCTCCTAAAGGACTACACCTTACTTGGATGCTGCTTTTGTACCAAATTATAATTACTGTACAATCACCAATTTAACCATATTTACCTGATTGCTAGCCCTAAATTGCTCCAGTCACAACTGTTTTTGGAGTGTGTTGCAGGTCTGAATGACAAGAAAGGATGAATATTTACAAATAAAATGAAGTCGACCGGACAAAACATGAAATATTTTGTGTTTATATTGTCTGCAATGAAATACAGGTCAAGGTAAGTTTAAAAATCAGCATTTTCCATACTGTCCCAATCTTTTCTGTTTTGGGGTTGTACTAAAATGTCAATAGAAGTCACATATTAAACTGTAGAGTTAAATTTCCAACATGAAAATTCAACAGAGCAGAGATTAACATCCCATAATGCATTTCACAAACGTAAATAAACCAGAAACACAAAATACAGAAACTGTTGATTAATAGATTTTTTTTTACGCTCTTTCAAAAGGATAATAAGATACTTTGAACCATTTCCCACTGTGTCTGAGAGGTAAAAGAGGCCGTTTCTATCATCTGAGAAGGAAGTCCAGTAAACTGAGCCACACCATGTGGAGACCTTCTGGGAAACTGCGTCTAATGGGTAATTTAACAACCGCTGTCAACGTGACTGAGACTCCTAAAGGCAGCAGATATACTGTAGAGAAGACGAACGTGGCAGCAGTGTGTTTTGGCCAACGCTTTAAAGACATCCTGAATAATGAGAAGACTTCTGGATGCTGCTTCACATTTATGTCTGAAGGATGTTTGTACAGTCATGAAAAAGCTTTTTTGAATGCATTTCAATTGGGCTTCCTCTTTGAAGATCCTCTGATTTAAAGCCAGCATTCACTTTCCATACTTATCATACAAATCTGATATATGCTGCATAAGTAGATCCAGGAGGTTGTAATCATAGAATAAAGCCTGACGCACACATTAAAAGAAGTAATGGCAATATTTTAAGTCAACAAATATTATTTATGTGCTTGAACTTATTTTCCAATCTACCAATTTTAGATCAAGACGTGTAAAGAGATGATGCTAACGATCAAAGACTTCAAGGACTACACAAATACACTTCATTAAACATGTATAGACATCACTTACATTATTTAACTGCAGGTTAACTGTTTATATAATAACTTTAACTGTAAAAGCTATTAGTTACAAGTTTATTAGTTAAAGTTAGTAACTAATATTTATGGTAATAAATAACCTTTTGCTGCTTTGAAACAACTATTGTGAAAACGCTATACAAATAAGCTTTAATTGAATTTTAATAAGTTAATAACCACTTTTACTTTACATTTACAAAGTATAACTTAATATTTATTGTCAGTTTGATTGATGTTAGTTGCGATGACTAGAAAAATTTGCTTGATTTAACTAAAAGATGCAAGATTTTTAGCGGAGCACTGTATAACGCTGAAGTTCATTCTGTGAAAACAACCATCCTGGATGTACTTTATCCCGCTTATTACACAGCTGCTTGACACAAAACATTAAAAGCTTGACACTAAATATTGTTCTGAGACGTCATAGTTTAGTAATTCTTTAATTAAACACAAAGCTAACAGTAAATAAACCGGCTGAGGGAAGCTGATAAAAGCCCGCGCATTATTCAGTCACAAGATGGCGCCAAAAACACAAAGCTGACAGAAACTAAACCGGCTAAATGATACTAACCTAAACAGGCTAGCTGACATAAATAATAACTTAATCAGGCTTTCACTCCCTAAAAAGGCGCTAAACTGTCAAAAACGCAAAGCTGACAGAAATAATAAAATTTAAAAAAAAGAAATAATAATTTTATTAAGCTAATTTCCTTAAAATGATGGCGTCAAACAGTGAAAAACGCAAAGCTGACAGAAATAAAAACATAAATAGGCTAATTTTCCTTAAAAAGATGGCACCAAACAGTCAAAAAAGCAAAGCTGACAGAAATATTAACATAAATAAGCTAATTTTCCTTAAAAAGATGGCGCCAAACAGTCAAAAATGCAAAGCTGACAGAAAAAAATTACATAAATAGGCTAATTTCCTTAAAAAGATGACGCCAAACAGTCAAAAACATAAATCTGAAAAAAAATAATAACATAAATAGGCTAATTTCCTTAAAAAGATGGCGTCAAATAGTCAAAAATGCAAAGCTGAAAGAAATAATAACATAAATAGGCTAATTTTTATAAAAAGATGGCGCCAAACAGTCAAAAATATAAATCTGAAAGAAATAATAACATAAATAGGCTAATTTCCTTAAAAAAGATGACGCCAAACAATCAAAAACATAAATCTGAAAGAAATAATAACATAAATAGGCTAATTTCCTTAAAAAAAGATGGCGTCAAATAGTCAAAAATGCAAAGCTGAAAGAAATAATAACATAAATAGGCTAATTTTTATAAAAAGATGGCGCCAAACAGTCAAAAATATAAATCTGAAAGAAATAATAACATAAATAGACTAATTTTCTTAAAAAAGATGGCGTAAAATATTCAAAAATGCAAAGCTGACACAAATAATAACATAAATAGGCAAATTTCCTTAAAAAGATGGCGTCAAACAGTCAAAACACCGGCGTGACAAACAAGCATATACAAAATAATGAATGTGGATGTTAGCAGTGTTGGGGTAAGTTACTTTTAACTGTAATGCATTATAATATTGAGTTATTCCACAAAATACTAATAAGTTGAGTCATTTATGTTATGGTAAGTAATGCCTTACGTTACCTTTGATTTACTTTTACATTACTTTTCTTTACCTTCAGTGCTCTTTCAGAACTTGCAGGGGGTTTTCTTCTTTTTTTTAATAGAGGATTTCTGTCAAAAGGAAAAACAATATTGTTTTGTTTACCCCATTGGCAGGTTATTTAGCTTGTTTTAAGGAAAAACTCATTTTATTTTGACATATTATTTCTGAAAACAAGACAATTTGGTTTGCTTGTCTAGAAATTGCTTCTTAATTTAGGATTTTGTTTGATATTTGGACTAAAAACAAGACAAAAAAAATCTAAGTAAGAAAGGCGTTTTTGCAGTGTTTACATTTCACCGTAATGTTCCAGTGTGTTTATGTCAGTCTGCAGGACGGTATGAACTTGAACTAGTTATCAGAGAGATTAAGTGGCCCTGAAGTGTGACATGAAACAGACGTTACTCAGCCAACACTTTGGAAAGTGTGTTTAGTCACTGTCTGTGTTTTGACGAGACGTTCACAAGGCCCCTGAGGAAGATAAATAACACATGATATGACTAAACACTGGAGATTAAAGTGTTTAGAGATGTCATGATGACAACAGATGGAAAGAGCCTTGCTGTTGGTTAAGAAAATTAAATCTGCAGCAAAAAGAATCTATATGCAGCTGTAAATAATATTAAACTGACTGTGCAATATGACAACATATATCATATCGGATTCTCGTATTTCATGGTGTCACAAAATGCATATACTTCATAATTTATATATTTAAAAAAACTCACATAGGTTATGAACCACGTGAGCGTAAATAAATGGTGTGTAAATCTTCAGTTTTTGAGTGAACTATCCCCTTACCCTCTGGAATGAGTGGAAAAAACTGTGAGCTTTATGTTCAAGCTCCTTAATGCATGACAAGATGAGTGTGTGAAACGGGGAGAGCGCCTGTGTTATATCATTTAATGCTGCTTTACAGGGGCGCCTCCAAGGGGTGGCCAGGGGTGGCCACGGCCACCCCTCGGTAAACTCTGGCCACCCCTTTGGCCACCCCAATATAATTTTGCGGTCGACATTATTGATTTAAATGAACTTATAAATTCCCAATATTTAGATAAATAAATAATTAAATAAATAAATAAAAATGCAGTCACTTAATTATTGTCGGTGTTACTGACGTAGCTCTCCCCCTCTTGTTCAATGCTGGTGAAAGCAAACTGACGCATGCGCGCGGAAAACCATTCCCGCGCGCCTCACGCACTCCTGTGTGAATCCCGGTTGGTTGTTTGCATGCACGCCGACATAATAGGCACCGCTCATGCGCCGTGAAACCGGAGTAACAGCCTTTTGTGCAGAGGTGTCGGCACGCAGCGAGTTTTGAAAGTCGACTAAAGTTTATATAATATGATGATGATGATGTTACTTTCACTAAGCATGCCTTTAAAGCAGAAAGGAGGGATAATGAGTCAGGGAGGTAAGACTTCATAACATGATTTCTCAGCCATGATCTGGTCTAAGACCACAGATAATTCTATAATACATTTTTTGTATTCTTTAGAATTGTCATAATTAATTTTCATGCAAAAGGTTTCTTAAGTGATCTTGGCATATCACTCCAGTTGTTGTTTTCCAGTAATATTTAGGACTGATTTCTGTTATTTATTTAGAATAATAATTGTATATTAATATTAAGTGTATTTATTTAGAATAAATATAAATCAATTGTTATATTTATTGAATAACAAATCTAACAATTCAAGAAAGGTGGGGTGTATAGGGTGTTTCGCCCAGGGTGTCATTAAAACTAGAACCACCACCACCTTCCCCGATCGTCCTTGACAGCACGCACACACCTTCAATAGACAGCAATGGCTATTTAATATTTACCTTAAGCTACAGTATCAAAAGAAGAAGCTGCATTAATAAAATGGTTCAAAAAGCAATATGGATAAATAATATTATTAGGTATAGTGAGTGTGTATATAGTAATGCCTTTTGTTTAGTTTGTTCATTTGTTTGGGTAATTAATAAACTCATTATTCTTTCATTCATTTTCTTTTCGGCTTAGTCCCTTTATTAATCCAGGGTCACCACAGCAGAATGAACCGCCAACTTATCTAGCACATTTTTACACAGCGGATGCCCTTCCAGCTGCAACCCATCACTGGGAATAATAAACTCATTAATCTTCATTAATTTTAGACATGGCATATCTCGTATGATGTACAATAAAGGCACGTAAAAAAAGAAGTTATTTATACAGTATATGAAAAGTGTTTTTAAACTAAACATAGATTTTTATTTGGTTTGCACATGTACTTGCTGAATTATTTCAAAGAATAAATTGCAATATTTCAAGTAGAATTAATTAAATGAATAAAAACTACATTATTTTATTTACCAGAAACAAAAATATAACATTACTCTGAATTCATTATTTTTTTTTTGTGTGCCACCCCAAGATTTGGTGGGGCCTTTTCTGGCCACCCCTAAGAAAATTTTCTGGGGGCGCCACTGCTGCTTTATCAGACATCTCTGGCTTGTTTGTGGTCTGTAATTACTGCTGAGTGGCCATTAAATGCAGAGACAGGCTTTTCGCAATCCATCTCAAGCAGATGGTGGAGTTTCCCAGAATAGACAGCAGACGCAGGTCATTCCGGGTCAAACATATGAGGTTAGAAAGCGTGCAGAATAAATCTCTGATGAGAAACAATAAATAAATAAATAAAAACAACCATAGAATAAAAAGCATAGAAAGTGATGTGTCATGCTGGAAATTCTGGGAAAGTAATTGCAGTTTTATTATTATTATTATTATTATAACATTTTTAAAAGTACAAAAACATGCCAGGGGGTAAGTATAAATCAAACACAAATATACAGAATGTATTTAATCAAAAAAATACATTATAGAATTCACAAAGTTTTAAAGTGCGTATGGCTTTCTTATTTTAGAAAGTCTCTGATACTACTAATAAATAAGCATAATAATTCCTTAAAATTAAAATTATGTTTCTTATTGGAACTGCAGAGTTACTGTATTTGCTTTACTGTTTACTATACTGTAAGCAATATCACCCTAGTAGCGGTGTGATACGGCTGTATTTCAGCACTGGTAGGAGGTGTGCGTTGGCTGTCCCGTGCACCAGATATGAGTGATTTTGCGATAATACAACAGTTCGATGCCATAATCTTGTGTATAAATAAGAAAATCAAACACGGAGAGTCTCAAACCATTTTGTTTGAAGAACTACTTTCTTCCGCCACTTACATGCTGACGGTCAGAAGAGCAGAAACCGTTGCTCATTCATTCCCCAACGTCACTTTAGTCTAGCATAATGTCCAAAATGATGACAAAGCAGGTGATTTTGCTCACATTTTAGGATTATAAGATTAGATTTTAAGATTACAAGATGACCAGCTAAAACCAGCTTGACCAGCCTAGCCAGGTTGGGAGCACAGCCAAAACCAGCTATGTCCAGATTAAACCAGGCTGGTCAAGCTGGATTTAGGTGGTCAATTTCCAGCCTGACCAGTTAAGACCAGCCAAACCCCCTCTAAAACCAGCCAGGCGGCAGGCCAACCAGCCTAGGGTGGTCTAAGTTGCTTTTTTCAGCAGGAATGACACCAGTCTGCAGAGAATTCCCAGTAGCCTATTTCTCTGTTGCAATCAGGACAATAAATATCCCCAAAAAGCCAAAGCAAACATTACTATAGTTTAAATACAACACTACAAAATACAAACGAGAGAGATCAACTCAGAATGTCACTAACCTGTGTTGTATTGATTTGTTCAGCGGTAGTTTGAAATTTACGCCCTCAGGATTTATTATGCGGCCTCTGTCGCCATCTTGGGGCAGTCACCGGTTAATTTCAGGCCAATGGCCGCCGACGTGGTGAATCGCCAAAGTTAAAAAATTTTGAGAAAGGCACTATACTTATAAATAAACCGCACACTTGCAATCTAAACTACATTCTCGCCTGAAAAAAACCCTCAAAAATACATATATCTGTCAAACTGTAGTGAGTTTATCCCTCTGCTTGTCATGTGGGTGGAGTAACACGTAAGGGGGTGAAGAGACTCTATGAGCGTTGATTACTCACGGCTATTAGCCAATCACATTCGAGAAGCAGACAGAACTGTTGTATAAAATAATTATATTAAAATATAATTATTGTACACAGGTCCAGATGAAAAGAACAAAACATCTTTGAAAATGTTTTATTATTAAGTTCACAAATGTATTATAACTTTAATCATCATAGAATTTATTTTATAGGTCAAAAATAGAATAAATGCATATAAATGAGCTTGCTGGTTGTGTCCAAAACGAACAAAAAGCAGTATATTGTATGTGTGTGTAACTTTAGGTGCATAAACATTTTAAGAATATTCATTTTTTACACTTATGTACAGTATGAACAACATGTGCATAAAAAAGCAGGACGGAGAGATTTACATGCAAGACAGCATCAGTTATTTAAAACAATGAAGTCATGTGTGCTGTTGATAAAATAAGGAAATAAATGGCATGATCAACAGTAAACGAGTACACTTATTGAGCTGTATAAGTCGTGCATAAATTCTAGTCAGATTAGTTGTGTATACAGATATTCTGATGCACTTCCTGACAGCTTACTTAATGTATTTCTTTTTTAATAAATGACAGAATATTTACATAATGAAGAGCCTAATTGTCCAGATTTATATTTCCATCCCAATGCTTCATCAAAAAGTGCAGCTCATCCTTTTTCATTTCAGTTTTGTCCTCCATTTCTGTCGCCTGATGTGGTTTGTGTGTTCCTCAATGCTGTTTTCTGATGATTCCTCAGGGAATTCACTGTTAAATGTCTGTTAAACATGTAAATATGAGTGTATCTGATGATCTAGTGATGTCCGTTCACATATTAGACATTGTACAGATCAAACAGGGGATAATTGTTCACTCACATATGATGATACGAATGAATAAACAATGAAACTCATAATTAAAGTCATTAAATTCTTAAATAAAGTGCATCCATCTCCATTTCTATATAAAATACATACATTGACAGATAGATTAGCTTCTCTTTCTTTACACACACCAATCAGCAGTTTGATTCATGCATTCATTTTCTTTCAGCTTAGTCTCTTTATTAATCCAGGGTGGCCACAATGGAATGAACCGCCGACTTATCCAGCATGTTTTTTCGCAGTGGATGGCCTTACAGCTGCAACCCATCCCTGGGAAATGATTAACTCATTCATTCATTCACTTTCCTTCGGCTTAGTTCCTTATTAATCAGAGGTCGTCACAGCGGAATGAACCGCCAATTATTCCAGCATATGTTCTACACAGCGGATGCCCTTCCAGCTGCAACCCAGAACTGGGAAACCCTCATAAACACTCATTCACACACACACAAATACACTTCGGCCAATTTAGTTTGTTCAATTCACCTACAGCGCATGTGTTTGGACTGATGTGTTGATATTTTCTGGATGTCAGTGATGTCCACTACTGAATGTCGAGTTTCTGTTGAGGTCCTCGAAAACTCGAATTCTTCACAGACGTTCATTCAGACATCCTTTAGTAGTAGGCTGCTGTGTGCTTCTTTCAATCTGAAAGACAAGAGGAGATGTGTTAAAGGTTGCAGGTTTTCAACATTCTTCAAAATATCTTCATTTGTGTTCAACAGAAGAAACAGGCTTTACTCCAAAAAAAAAAAAAATAGCAAAAAAATGCTGGATTGTTTTAACTCAAAGTTGGGGAAATATGGACAAAACCCAACCACTGGGTTAAAAAGTGTAACTTCAATTTAAAGGGATAGTTCAACCAAAATGAAAATGTACTCACTATAGACTGAAGTGCTTCCAAACATGCATTAATTTGTTAATTAATTAATTTATTTGTTTATTTAACACAAAACAAGATATTTTGAGTACAGCTGTAAACCTGTAACCATTGACTTTAATAGTATGAAAGACAAATACTATGGAAGGCAATGGTTACAGGTTTTTAGCAATGCCGATAACCTGTAACCATTGATTTTAATAGTAGGAAAGACAAATAGTATGGAAGTCAATGGTTACAGGTTTTTAGCAATGCAGGGAACCTGTAACCATTGACTTCAATAGTATGAAAGACAAATAGTATGGAAGGCAATGGTTACAGGTTTTTAGCAATGCAGGGAACCTGTAACCATTGACTTCAATAGTTTGAAAGACAAATACTATGGAAGGCAATGGTTACAGGTTTTTTAGCAATGCCGATAACCTGTAACCATTGACTTTAATAGTAGGAAAGACAAATACTATGGAAGGCAATGGTTACAGGTTTTTAGCAATGCCGATAACCTGTAACCATTGACTTTAATAGTAGGAAAGACAAATACAATGGAAGGCAATGGTTACAGGTTTTTAACATTCTACAAAATATCTTCTTTTGTGTTCAACGGAAGAAACAGGCTTCACTTAAAAAAAAAAAAGAGCTGGGTTATTTTAACTCAAAGTTGGGTCAAATAAAGACAAAACCCAACCACTGGGTTAAAAAGTGTAACTTCAATTTAAAGGATAGTTCAACCAAAAATCAAATTGTACTCACTATAGACTCAGGTTTCCAAACATTTATTTATTTGTTTGTTTATTTAACACAAGAAAAGATATTTTGAGTACAGCTGTAAACCTGTAACCATTGACTTCAATAGTAGGAAAGACAAATACTA
Organism: Danio rerio; assembly: GCF_049306965.1. Taxonomy (NCBI): domain Eukaryota; kingdom Metazoa; phylum Chordata; class Actinopteri; order Cypriniformes; family Danionidae; genus Danio; species Danio rerio. The sequence goes on along the minus strand of NC_133193.1, from coordinate 52,320,495 downwards.
TGGAAGTCAATGGTTACAGGTTTTCAGCTAAATTTATATGTTGTGTTAAATGAATGAATAAATAAATTAATTAATAATATATATATATATATATATATATATATATATATATATATATATATATATATATATATATATATATATATATATAAATGTTTGAACAGAAGAAAGAAACTCATAAAGGTTTGAAACAAGTAAATGATGACAGAATGTTCATGTTTTGGGTAAACTCCCCCTTTAAATCAAATAATTAAACCAATATTGTGATTGTCCATATTTGACCCAAGCTTTTGGCTTAAATCAAGTGTATTTAGAGTACACAATGCATGATGGCATCAAGATGTTAAATTAAAGCCTGCAAACCACACGTGACGAACAAACCCAGGCAGATCTGACAAGCTCCAGATGTGTGAATGTCAGGGACAGTTATGACGAGCTCTTATCATGTCTCTGAAAACATGTTTTTGAATGGAAAATCTATTTTATTCACTGCTGAATGTATTTCAAGGCGAGTTTAGCGATTGCAAGCAAACATGTTCATGGTCATTCATTCACTTTCCTTCGGCTCAGTCTCTGATTATCAGAAAGCGTACCTCCAAAATGTGATTTCAGATCATCGCTAGCGTTGCGTTGTTTAAGGCACTGCGGTGTGTGTGTGTGTGTTTGCGTGTGTGATGAACACCTGCGTCTCCATTGACCCCGCAGACAAGCACACAGACAATAAAAAGCAGGACACTGAGCTGCGCCGCCTTCCTGAAGCCAAACTACAGGCAGAAACACGGCACAGCACTCGTGCCAAACTCCTGAAAGAGGAACCGGTCAGCCTGACCACAGAGAAAAGCTGAGCGGCGGATGAGAACAGAGCATTTAAAGACAGCTTTACACTATATTAACAAAATATGTGCAACTGTATATAGTGAATATGAGTGTTTTTGTTTATTTACATAGTTGAATTGCATTTCAGGACCTTGATCTTTGCTCATTGAACTATAAAATTTAAGGTCTGTGTCATTTGTAAGTGATGCTTATTCATTTCCAATTAAACAGAATATTTATAGGGGCTTTTCTTGAGCTCCTCCTTTGAACGGGGTCTGGCTGCAGACTTGGTGAGGGTGCAATCTGAGCTGCATCCAATGCTTTTGAATGCACTTACCTAACTCCTCCCTTAACAGTGACGTCACTAGAAATAAATATTATTTTTAAATAAAGAATGTAATTAAAATAAATAAATACAATTAATTAGTTAAATTAAATTTATTTAAACACAGGAAAATAAATGAATGATATAAATAAAATAATTTATTAAATGAAAAAATTGTTAAATCATTTATTTATTTATTCAAAAAAATATTTAGTTGTATATATGATGTAAGTAAAAGAAATGAATAAATAAATACAATTAATTAGTTAAATTAAATTTAGTTAAACAGAGGACATAAATGAATGACATAAATAAAATAATTTATTTTAAATAAAAAAATAGTTAAATTATTTATTTATTTATTCAAAAAATACATAAATAAATAAATATTTAGTTGAATAAATTATGTAAGTAAAATAAATAAATAAATAAAATTAATTAGTTACATGAAATTTATTTAAACACAGGAAAATAAATGAATGATATAAATAAAATAATTTATTAAATAAAAAAATAGTTAAATTATTTATTTATTTATTTATTCCAAAAATATTTAGTTGAATAAGTTAAGTAAATAAATAAATAAATACAATTAATTAGTTAAATTAAATTTAGTTAAACAAAGGAAAATAAATAATATAAATAAAATAATTTATTAATTTAAAAATAGGTCAATTATTTATTTATTTATTTATTAAAAAAATAAATAAATAAATATTTAGTTGAATAAATTATGTAAGTAAAATAAATTAATAAATAAATACAATTAATAAGTTTAATTAAGTTTAGTTAAACAAAGGAAAAAAATAAATAATATAAATAAAATAATTTATTCAATTAAAAAAATAGTTAAATTATTTATTTATTTATTAAAAAATTTTACAAAAATAAATATTTCGTTGAATAAATTATGTAATTAAAATAAATAAATAAATTAAATTAATTAGTTAAATTTATTTAAACAAACAAACAAACCACATATGTTTGGACTCTGGGGGATACCGGAAAACCCACACCAACACTAGGAGAACATGCAAACTCCACAGAGAAATGCCATCTGACCCAGCCAAGGCTTGAACCTGTGACCTTCTTGCTGTGAGGCGACAGTTCTAACCATTGAGCAACCATTCTGCACGTTCACAATTTTCTTGCTTATATAATCCAGCATCACGTAACATCTGCCATCGGTCCAGTTGTTGATCAACACGATAAAGCAAATCTCTGAGACGAGTGTGTGTGTGTGTCAGAGCAGGCTGAATTAGACAGATGGTGGTCTGCGTATTAAGCATGAATGATCTGGCATGAACACACTGGTCATTCTGTCCGTTCCACTTCCCTTCAGCCACATTTTGAGGCATTTATGACTAATATATCACACTGAAATTGTCAGCAATTCCAAATCAGCTCCGCATTAACAAGAAAGCATCGCCACTTAAACCCACTTCTCTCCCATTTAAATGCTTTTATGTTAAAACATCAGGCCTAAGTTCATAGTTTAACATGAGCACAGATAATATTAATGCTGATCTCTGATCAGATCCTGATTTTCATCTTGGGTTTAGGCTCATTAAGTCAATGACAGCTCTGTCTTTATTAATTTGTGGCATGTTGACGCTGCTTCAGCTGGATGTGACATGCTCGATTAACAATCTTTAGGCAATTTGTGTTGAGGCAACATGAAGGAATTGAGTGAAACCCAGCATTATTTACATTGTGTGTGTGTTTACTGTTTTAATACTTTGTTAACCTCTTTATAATCAGTTTAATCCTGTTTATTGTTATTTCTTATTATGTTTTGATTATTTTAATCCTGTTGTTTTATTTAAAGGATGCTGAATTACCATTGGATATGAAATGTGCTGTATAAATACAGTTTTCCTACAGTTCAGATGCAAAAACCTCAGAAATTTTCTTCTAAAATTAGCATTGTTATCAGGCTCCAGTGTATAGGCTCAGTAATTTCCCTGTTATGACAAGGAATACGTTGTTTTCATGGTCTTCAAAGTGAAATAACTCAACATAAACAAAGGAGGCTGAGAATAATGCCAATTTTTTATATAAATTTTGAATGGCAACTCTTCATATTTTAGTTTGACTTAAAATAGTATCATTATTTTCATGGACACACTGGCTTTTACTGCAAGTAGTTTGAGTTATTAACATTTGCTATTTTTAGTAAGTATAAAGCCATAGCACATTCATAGTAGAGAGTGTGTATTGCAAAATATGACCCTGGATCACAAAACCAGTAATAATTGTACAATATACATGCAATATAATGGTACAAATAGAAAAATATTGATACAACTATTGAAAAATCTGGAATCTGATGGTTGAAAAAATTATTAAAAATATTGAGAAAATCACCTTTAAACAAATAAAGCAATTAAAATTACTAATCAATATTAGATTCGAAATACTTAGGGAAGACAATGTACAAAAGTTTTAATGTATGATGATCTTTAATATTCTAATTTTGGCATATAATAAAAATCGATAATTTTGACTCATGCAATGCATTTTGGCTTTTTTTTTCCGTGCAATATAAAACTGGTTTTGTGCTCCAGGATGATAAATAAGGTGAATATAAATATGAAATAATAATAATCATATAATAATTATACATATAAATAAAACAATTAGTTAATTAATTAATTTATCTAAACAAATAATTAAATACATGAATAAATGTTTACTAAAATAAATAATGTAATTAAAAATAAATAAATAAAATTTAAATTAAATTGTTTATTTAAACAAACAAGTAAATTATATAAAACTAATAATTTATTAAATAGAATAAATTGGTTAAATTATTTATTAATTTAAACAAAGAAATAATGTAATTACAATAAATAAATAAAATGAATTAAATTATTCATTTTAAACAAGCACACAAACAAATAAATCATATAAGTCTAATAATTTTATAAATAAAATAAATTAGTTAAATTATTTATTTAATTATTCAAACTAAAATTTTTATCAAAATAAATTAATTAATTAAACTATTCTTTTAAACAAACAAACAAGTCATATTAATCTAATAATTTAGTAGATAAAATAAGTTAGTTAAAAATAATTTATTTATACAAATAAATAAATATTTAGTTAAATAAATAATGTAATTAAGATAAATAAATAAAGTTAAATTATTAATTTAAACAAACAACCAAATCATATAAATCTATTAATTTAGTAAATAAAATAAATTAGTTAAATAATTTATTTATTTATACAAATTTTTTGTATATTATATTGTATATTTTGTTAAATAATGTAATTAAAATAAATTAATTTGTAATTAAACAAATTAATCATATTTATCATATAATTCTTATAATTTAGTAAATAAAATAAATTATTTTTACTTATTAATAAATTAAATTATTATATTATTAAATCTAATAATTTAGTAAATAAAAATATATATGTAATTATTTATTAAAACAAATAAATACATAAATAAATAAATATTAATTAAATTTTGTAATTAAAATTAATAAATGAGAAAAATGTATTAGCTGAATTAAATTTAATTAAACAAATAAATGAATCATGTAAATCTAATAATTTAGTAAATAAAATAAACTAGTTAAATGATTTATTTATTCAGACAAATAAATAAATAAATAAATACATTCATCATACAGACCTAATAATCTAGTTAAATAATTAAATTAAAGTCAATTAAATCAATCAATCAGATAAGCTGTCTTTAAATGCGCTCATTTCCGGAGTAAGAATGCAGAAGGAAGGTCTCACACACACTACTGTACTGTTCTGTACATACTGCGCTAGTGAGGGGGGATCAGGAGTTCAGGCTGTGTTCTTGTGCACTACGGGGTCTAAAAGGCACAGGCGCAGACCACCGCGACCACCACGATGTTCCCGATGGTGGCGATGACGGCGACCCACAGCCAGATGGCGTCACTGGAGAACTTGCCCTCCTCCTCCTGCTCCGCCGGCCGAGAGATGCTGGTGTTCAGGTTAGAGGTGGAGGTCTGGAGGGACGCGCTGCCGTTGTATGGAGAGTCCATGAAGGCTCCACTGACGGCTGGGAAATGCTGGAAAACAATGGAGAGAAACTGATTCATGCGCTAAAAATGTAATAATTAAACAATCTGTTGTTGTCTTAAAGGGATAGTTCATCTAAAAATGAATAGTCTGCCATCATTTACTACCTTTTTTCCTTTTTTACCTGTCTGAGTTTCGCAAAGGAAGAGGTTTTGAAAAATACTTTGACTTCCATAGTGTGTTTTTCTCCTACGGGAGTTATTTTGTGTTGATTTTGTTAGCTCATGTTGCTTGTTTTGATTCCATGTGTACTTTAAGACCGATTCATGCACTAAAAAAGTAAAGATTAAAGTCATTTGTTGTGCTCTTAAGGGGATAATTCACTCATAAATGAAAATTCTGCCATTGTTTACACCTTTTTTCATTTAATACTCTACTGGATCTTGCATAACTGCTATAATATGCTCCATTTAAAGGGACAGTTCACCTAAAAAACACTGACTTCAATAGTATTGGTTCTTTCTACAATGTCAGTCAATTTTTACAGTTTTTAGCATTCTTCAAATTATCTTCTTTTGTATGAACTTGAAGGTTTTTAACAACCTGAGGGTAAATAGTGCATACTTAAGCTAGAAAATGCTGGAAAACAATGGAGAGAAACCGATTATTGCACCTAAAATGTCAGAATTAATGCAATTTGTGGTGGTCTTAAAGGGATAGTTCACTCAAAAATGAAAATTCTGCCATTGTTTACACCTTATTTCAAGTAATACTCTACTGGATCTTGTAAAAATTGTATGTTTTATACAGCAAATGCCCTTCCAGCTGCAACCCAGTAGTGGGAAACACCCATACACACTCATTCTCTCACACACACACTCACTCATACACTACGGCGAATTTAGTTAATCCATTCCGCTATAGCGCATCTGTTTGGACTGTGGGGGAAACCAAAGCACCCGGAGGAAACCCACGCCAACACAGGGAGAACATGCAAACTCCACACACAAATGCCAACTGGTCTAGACAGGACTCGAACCAGCGACTTACTTGCTGTGAGGTCACAGTTCTGACCACTAAGCCACCATATTATAGTCAAACAGAAAAAAAAAATCCAGACTTTCTCCAGGATAAAAAGATAATAGGGAAAGACTGTGAAGAATGTCCTGTGACTTGTAGCAGCAGGCTCCAGAATGATCTCTATTCATCATGTAACTCTCAGATGGCTCCCGTCTGGAGTATGATGTCACCAGTCTGGAGCTACACAGGTGCATTCTGGGAGATGATCAATGTGCTGGTCACCTCATTATCCCTCAGTCTGCATAATGACAAGCTCCATTCATCAGAAGCACTCATCGCTCTCACTCTGACCTGAGAACAGCTGTCTGAAGGTGGAGGATTGAACCAAAAAGTAACATTGACCTTGACTTGGAAATCTGAAATTGTATTACCTCTTCTTCTACCTCACAGCAAGAAGGTTGCTGGTTTGAGTCCTGGCTGGTGTTTCTGTGTGGAGTTTGCATGTTCTCCCCATGTTGGCATGGGCTTCCTCCAGGTTTCCTCACAGTCCAAACACATGCGCTATAGGGCGAATTGAACTAAATTGGCCGTGGTGTATGATTGTATGTGTGAATGAGAGAGTGTGTGGGTGTTTCCCAGTGCTGGGTTGCAGCTGGAAGGGCATCCGCTGTGTTAAACATATGCTGGAATAGTTGGCAGTTCATTCCACTGTGGTGATCCATGATGAACAAAAAGACTAAACTGAAGGAACATTAATGAATGTTCGGTGTCTTTAAACACATCGAGTTGTTCACAAAAACACCCCAGTAACATGCATTTAGACTGCACATCAAGTTTAAAAATAAATGATTCTGAGGTATATGAAGACACGAGTGAGCATCCAGAAACCCTTCTGAGTCTTAATACAGATTAACGATGTGTCACGCTGATACTAATATCATGTGACGTCCAGTTTTCTCGCATTATCTTTAAGATCGCTGAATATGACTCATTCGTTTTTATTCGGCTCCTCAAGATTAAATATGATTTAATTAAAAGCCCAAAAAGTTCAGATCGGGTCAACTACAAATGCTGACGTTATGATATTTAGGCCCAATCCCAATTCTATTTTTGTCTCCCTTCCCCTTGGCCCTTACAACCAAGGGTGAAGGGCTTCAAAATTTACCCCTAAGAACTGGGACAGCTCTACAGCACCTGCACACGTCATCATATGTCCTCGCAATCTCCTGCTTCATGTGAGATCAGACGATGGCGACGACTGTAGGTATTCCAGTTGTGTTATTTTTTGGTATTTATCTTCAGGAGATATCACTGAAGGCATATATCACGTTATCATAACGATCTAATGTGGCAATAAGTTCGTAACTGTACTGTGTGTTTACACAGTGGCCATATTCATCAATGTAAACACACCAAAAACTACATTAACATTATAGCAGACACTGTAAAAAGCCCATTGACAGCCACTAGACATCACTGACAGAGTATTCCAGTGTCTGAATGCTGTGGGACTGCTGTACAGGAGTTATTAATAGGGATTATACAGTAGGTGAGAGTTCAAAGTGGCTATTAACGCCGCAGCATGTACCGCCGCCGTTTGAAATAGGTGCCGCTCTGTTTTTAGAGTATGACCGCAGTTTGTGAATGAGCCGCCAGGGGGCGCAAAGGGACGGGATGCGAACGGACAGAAATAGCCCATACAGCAGCTTTAAATATGCTACTGTGCTTGTAAATGATATTAAAAAATGAGTCAAAGCATTATAATTCCTTCATTAATCATTTAAAATTTGTTAACACGCTTTATTGTAAACTTTTTTAAATGCAAAGAGGATTCATTTCGGAAAATAGAATTGAAGAAGTAAAAGACAACTAAAATGAAAGCACAAACATTTACTACAAATAAGTAGTCTTAAATAAATAAATAAATAAAGAGATCGTGAAATATAGCGTTTTTTTTAAGCATGATGGTAAAACACGAACACGGTTATGAATATATTAAAACATGTGTTTGTGTGTCGTACAAAATGGTAATAATGACAAAAAATACTAATTTGTGGATCTCCTTACTTCCGGGTTCTGCAATACTGCCGCTGTAGCTGGTGTATTCTGGGAAATTTTCTTACCCCTTGGTTTCAAGTGTGGTCCTGAAAAATCTTTGTTGGAAGTGCTATTCACCCCTTCCCCTATGCCCTACGCCTTCTATCTAAAGAGAATTGGGACACCCCTACCCCTTGGCGTGCACGCGCAAAACGAGGGGTAGGGCTAAGGGCTTTATTGGGATTGGGCCTTAACTTAGTTGGTGTGTGTGAGTAGTTGCTGTTGTTGGAGATGCTGTTATTATTATTGTTGATGTCATTTTACTGTCATTATTACTACACGATATTGGGAAAAAAAACAACCCAGGCTCATTCTGGAAACGTAGCTTTGCGAACGTTTCTGGAGATCATGCAATACGTCCTGTGAGTTATGTATTTGTGCAGTTTTTGTTTTTGCGAATCCACAAGAGGCCGCTATGCGTGCTTTTTCGCGTCTCAAACTCCTCTTGCGAGTGCCGTCCGCGTCCGCGCTGTTCTCACGTAAAAAGCCGCCGAAGACCGATCTTGATTGCCCGTCTGACTGATCGGCTGGCCAATCAGCCGACCCAGCCACCCTCCTCCTTCCCTAAACCCAAGCATTGATTTACAAAAGCCGTTCAGAAAAAAGAAAAGCCCTTGTCAGATTTTGACCGCGTTTTCCGATTTCACCGCATTCTCGCCCTGTTACGAACTCGTTCGCTTCATTTTTTGGATTCTGTTTTTTGTCGCACCTGATTTCTGGAACTGGACTCAAACCCAGTCGTCGCCGCGGCCGGCTCCCCTCCGGGCCTCCGCTCCGTCAACGTAACACGACGAGCTAACTGGACAAACTGGTTGCGGCGGGTACACCCTCCACACGAAGGTGAGCCGTCAACTGGCGAGCGCAAGAGGAGCAGCGTCGCACATAGCGTTCACTTGAAAAAACTAAATGCAGCCAAATGTACCTCCGGCCACGTAAATCGTGGTCTCCAGAAACGTCTGCGGGGCTACGTTTTCAGAATGAGCTTGGGTTAAAAAAATATGACAATGCAATATTTAGTTTTTCTGCAATATATATTGCAAAATAAATTACTTTTGGCCTGTTTCTACTGAGTGGTACAGTACAGTACAGGTCACCTTTATCAGACTTGCGTTTCCACTGCCGAAAGGGTACCAATGGTGGGCGTGGTGATTGACAGAGTTTTAGCCGCCGTCACTCTCACTCGAGCAAATGTCAAAGTAAAGCTGTACGGGTCGTTCACATATCATATGAGAAGCCCTTAGATGTCTTGGATGTAAGGAAGCATGATATATTGGGGGCCATTTCGTTATCGGCCGATAAATACTATTTTTAAGATTATCGTTAACAATCCGATGTCTAAATTAGGCCGATATCTTTAAGCCGATAAATTACATAACTGTACAGAACTCGCATAGTTGGTTTCGGTTGGCACTGCTCTGGGATTGGAACATGCATGTCTCATGTGTGAGTGCTCGGTGCAGGGGTGTACATCTTAAAAGTGTGGAAGACAGCTGTATGAAATCCAAAAGTTTACCTTCATATCTTTATTAATCACCTGTTTCTAAATTTAATTGTATTTGCATATTGATTAAAGTTACTACAGTTATTTAGAGAAGAGCAGCAAATGAATCTCTCATTGTGTTTTGTTTGATAACAGAGGTGGTTATGTAAGACTTTAGTAACTGTTTGTGCACATTTAAGAGAAAATTAGTTGTGTTTAAAATAAAACACGCAGGACGGAGCAAAGAACAAATAAATAATAAATAAAAATAAGCACTTTTTCGATAGTCCCTTACTGAGAGCTCCGCAAAGCGCAAGCTCTCCCGGCTAAACGCAGATTGCGAGGGCATAAAGGGAGCAGTGGTCGTAATATCGAGCGAAAAAAAGGAAAAGACTGCTGTGAAACATAACCAGCTTTATCTTTAGTAGGAAACACACTTTAGATCTTTTAAGGGTAAGAGGTTTTTGAGTTATTGCCGTCTATGACTGAATACGTCAGGAATATCGAAAACAAAACTAACCTAACCGCGCTCATTTCTGGCGCCCCCTAGATGTACAACGCCCTTAGCATTTGCCTATGCTGCCTATGCCACGGGCCGGCCCTGCTCAGTCATTCAATAAATGCTGATTCAAACTGTTTTAGTTCATGAATCAAAAACAGAATCCTCTCTAAAGAATCGTTCGCTCATTATCGTACTGGTTTTGATTCACTGCAACGTAAATATAGCTGCAGCTATGTGACTTTGCGCGACCCACCTTTGTTCACTGTGCGACCCACAGTTTGAAAACCCCTGGTCTAGTCCCACCCTCTTAGTTAACCCATTATTAGTTTATTCACCTGTTTGTTTGTTAATTCTTTGTGCTTATAGTCTCCTCATGTCTGCTGTCTTGTGCCAGTTCATCATTCGCCATCAAGTCTTGTCCTGTCCTGTTCAGCCCTGATCCCTGCCAGTCTTCCCAGTCAAGTTTGTTTGTTTTTTGTTAATGTTTTCCCCCTCAGGATGCCTTTTTGATTCATTTCATAGTTATTAAACCCCATCATTTTACTGCAATTGAGTCCTCGCTCCTTTCTGACACCTCTTTGCGTAAAAAAAGTAATTGTGGATTGAACATTAAGCAACTAGTTGTTTCAAAAAAGACTTAACAATTGTGTTGATTTAGCTCATATTAAATAAGTACTTTGAAAAAACAAACATAATTTCTAGCTTACACTGTGCTAATATAAACTAGTTCTCCACTTATGCATACTGCGTAATAATTCATGAATGCACAGATTGCCGTCATGATCCCGGAGACATGTATATTTAATAAATCTTTTTATTGTTTTCTCAGGACAGATTTCCAGTGAAACAGCTCTCTTCATTACTTCCAGCCCGTCGCAAAACCAAACCCAAGGAGCATGAAGACAACATTTGGATGAAGCACACGGTAAAGCGGCGTTAGATTAAAATGAAGAGAACAAGCAGTGCAGATTTTGCTCCTGAAGTCATGTGCATAATCAGGCGTCCCGCCACCACATGTCGCACTTCTCTTTTGGATATTAAAAGGTCAACAGATTCATGCAACTCATTCTCATTCATGCTGCTTTTACAAATATTTCACAACCAGATACACTTCAGCAGGACTCTATGATTGAAAAGAAGATTACAATAATAGCTAATGTATTTATTATTAGAGATTTTTTCATGTGGTATTTTAGATTTTATATCTAGTATATCGCAGTATCTTATTATCTTATAGTATTTTATTATTTGATTTATTTTTTATTTAATTTATTGTTGATTATTTATTAAATGTATTACTTTTTTGTTTATTATCCAATTATTTTATTATTTATTTGCTAGTATATTTTTTTATTTTTCTTTATTTTCTTTTTATTTTTGAATCTTAATAATGGTTTATAAAGTAAAAATGGATGCAATAACTATGTCTAATATATTTATTGGAGTCTTTCTTTATTTTATAATTTTCATAAATACAGCAACTATTTTTAATAAAGCAATTTAATAAAACTTTATTTAAATGATGTTTTAATTAATTAATTTGTTTATTTTTAGATTTTTACTGTTTAATAAGTTAAAATGGATGCAATTCCACTGTATACATATTTCAAAATAATATCTGATATATTTATTGTAGTGTTTTTATGTAGTATTTTAGATTTTATTTCAGCTTTAATTTTTTGGGTTATTTAATAACTTTTTTTTCTTTATTTTAGTTTTTATTTTAGAATTTTAATAAATCATGTTTAATAAAGTAAAAAAATAAACTTTACAATTATTATTTCAAAATAATATCTAATATATTTATTATAGAGTTTTTTATGCAGTTTTTATATTTATTTTCAGCTTCATTTAAATAATTGTTTTGTTTTTTTATTTATTTATTTATGTTTTGTTTTTTCTTTATGTTAGTTATTTTATTTTAAATTCTTAATGGTTTTTAAAGTAAAAAATGTATGCAATTACACTGTTTCAAAACAATATGTAATATCTTTATTATAGAGATTTTCCTATAATATTTTATATTCAGCTTCATTTAAATAATGTTTTTGTTTGTTAATTATTTACTTTTTTATAAAATTGTTATATTAATCAATATTTCAGTTCTTTTACTCTTTATTTTAAAGCCTCAATAATGGTTAATAAATGAAAAATGGATGCAATTACACTATCTCAAAACAATATCTAATATATTAAATGAAGTTCTTTGTGTATTATTTCATATTTTACTTCAAATTTATTTAAAAAATGCTTTTGTTTATTATTTATTTACAATTTAGATTAGATTATTGTTTATTGTAGTTATTTTATATTAAAATCCTAATAATGGTTAATAAAGAAAAAATGGAAAATATAGATAAATAAAATAAACATATTTAAATATATTCTCTACAACGTTATTAAATATATATATATATATATATATATATATATATATATATATATATATATATATATATACACTTCTAGAATTGTTTATAGCATGGTATATTCAGTATAATGTAATTAAAAATATAATCAAACAAACAATATTCTTAAACACATGAGCAAACGCATTTCCAGTAACAAAACAAAATGCAGGAACATCCCAAGAACAAATGCAGATGCACAGAAATACACAAATATCACAAACACTCAGACACACAGCTCACGAAACTCACTATAATATAATAATACAATGTGTTTGATAAAAAAAATGCAAAAACGTAAACAACAATTATTGAATAAATAGAAAGAGTACCTCTGTGTTTGTGCTGCTGAGCTGACAGACGGATGAAGAGTTTTTAATATGTCACTCAAACATGCATGTGTGTTGTGCGTGTATGTGTGTGTGTGTGTGTGTGTGTGTGTGTGTGTGTGTGTGTGTAAGTTATAGAGAGTAATCTTGCTGGAGGCAGATTATAGAGCCCGTCTGCACTGATCTGCTCTCTACATCTCACAACTAAAATCACGCAACTCTCTCATTATACATGTGAAATCAATAAATCCTCAGTTTGTTTACTCCATCCTTGTGTTTTCTTGTTATACTGAACTTCCACGTGTGATCTGAAACATGTAATTTTATCTGAATTAACATATTCAGCCTTTGAAACATCAGAAAGGGTTTGATATGCAAATCAGGAGTACAAACCAGCAAATCCAAGAGGATCATGGGTCATGATGACAAACAACATCTGCCACCATCAGCTTAGATGACAGTCGTAGCATGAAACATGCTTAACATCCTTAGGGCATGTTTGAAACGCTAGTTCAAGCTAGCAACATAATAAAACATGCATGCAGTATGTTAAAAATGTCTAGCATTGTTATAAAACATGTTAGCCACGTGTTAGAAACATGTTAAATCACGCATATATTATAACTAGGGTTGTAACAATATACCGGTATGACGGTCTACCACGATTTGAACGTGCACGATTATCATACCATGAACAATTGCATATCAACGGTTTTAACCCTTAAAGACCGAGACAGCCGCCCGCGGCTAAAATAAGTATTGCTCTTAAATGTTTAGTAACTTTTGATCCGCTGATCAGATTCATACAATTCAAAGATTGGCATAAAGAAGAGAATCTCAGCTTTTTAGTGCTCACATAACATTCGCGGACTCAGAGGCTCCGGAATCAGTGCGGTTACGTCATCAAAATTTGACAACGCTGATTTGACAAAGAAACGCTCGTCACTGTGTCTCCGGACAAACCAGACATGATACATTGATGCATTGTCCCTCCTCCATGCCCAGATTGGTTCAAACTCGCTATATCACAACCAATAAGCATAGGTTTCGCTTTTGTTTGTGGACCAACAATGAGCTTTTTGAACAACACGGAATGAGAGATAGGCATACATTTATGCGCGGCTAAATAAAACGCAAAAAAAAAAAGTTTTGCATGAAATAATTCTCATACTAAGTACTTTTGCATCCACAGCAGCACAGAAACATGACAAAACAGTGACACAGCAAAGACGAACTGCTGCTCTTGCTGTTTTCAAAAGACGCAAATGAAGGTGCAGCTGTTTGTCTGCATTGCATACAACCACATCCAAATCCATATCCACAGACAACCATATCCATGCTGGCACATAAAACCTAAGGATGTTCCATATTGAATCTAGTTTCGTTATGTAACTATTTATAGTATAGTAAATATTTATATCTATTTTTTTTACTTAGGATTTGCACCATGTTTATTTGGACTTTGACACATTATTTATTATTTTCTTATTTTTTTATTTGTTCATTGTACAAGTGGACACATTCTCTCACCTCAGCGGTCAAGATTAAGTCCTGAAAATCTCAACATGCTTACATTTCTTCATCACAACCTAGACTGAAAAAAACAACGCTTTAAATACATGTTTACAGCCATAAACTTGGTATTGCACTTTTGGTCTCCCATTTATCCTGCTTATAAGGAAGGACAGTTTAAGTTTATTTTTGTCTAATCTTAAAAGACCTTGCTTGTTTATTCCTTCTAATTTAATTTATTAAAATGGGAAATTTTTCAGTTTATTTTTATAAAAGACTTTTATAGTTCTATTAAAATGGTTCTTTCAAAAGTTTGTTGAAATAAAACCTTTGTTCAGTCAGAAAACGTGTTCTTATTCTTTTCAGAGTCTTTGCTATGAGAATTACTATTTAATACCGTATACCTCAAAACCGTCAAACCATGGTATTGTTTTAGACGATTATCATACCGTAAAAAATTCATACCGTTACAACCCTAATTATAACTGTATAACCATCATCATCTCTGGTTAAATGTTTCTGCTGATGAATCTGCTGCCCAAACCTCTGCACATCTCCCTTCACCTCCTCATCTGTCTGGACTGTTACTAAGTCCTGCCGAGGGGGAGGATGGTGAAAGTGATGAAGATGATTATAATGTCCTGATGGAGCATTCAGAGCAGCTGCTTCAGAAACTCTAAAATGCCTTTCATGTAAACCCGACCCAACTCTGACTTCCAAAGGGCTGAGCGATGCTTGAGTGCATTAAATATGAAAACTCAACACAACTTCACTCCTGATTCAGAAATAAACAACCTCGAAACTCACATCGCCGACATACTTAGAACGTTAAACTGTGAACACGCCTGCAAAAATGCTCCGCTAACACGTTATAGAAACATATAAAAAAATAAGCGAATGGATATTAAATATTGAAATGCTGAAATTATTCATCATGTTTGGAGAAACAGTGCAGCGTCATTATACAGAAATACCCGTCCAATTGGAATCAAGTATTTCCTAGAGTCAGGAGCTCACATCTGATCATGTTTATGTGATCAATAGTTTTATAGAGTGTGACCAATGTTTGTAACTCTATTTTACAACTATACAGCATGACTGAGGACAAAATATATACAGTTGAAAGCAGAAGTTTCCATACACTGTATAAAAAGGCACATAACCATTTAAAAAGTCAGATGTTAACGTGACAAACTGTTTCTCCTTTAGGTGAGTTAGGATTATCAGATGAGTTTCTGTTCTGCTTAATAGCAGAATAACAAGCCAGAATTAACAGAAAATCCAGATTACAATTTGCTAAATGGGAATAAGACTAATGTTTGGAGACATGTCCTGTGGTCTGATGGAGATAAGATTGAACTGTTTGGCCATAATGAGCAGTGTTACATTTGGTGGACGAAGGGGAAAGCGCACAAGCCTAGGAACACCATCCCAACTGTGAAGTATGGGGGCGGCAGCATCATGTTGTGGGGCTGTTTTGCTGCAGGAGGGACTGGTCCACTTCACAGCATAGATGGCATCATGGAGACAGAACATTATGGAGAAATACTAAAGCAACATCTCAAGACATCAGCCAGGACATTAAAACTGGGCCACAAACAGCTCTTCCATACAGACCATGACCCTAAGCATACTGCCAAATTAGTTCAAACGTGCTTTAAGGACAACAGAGTGAATGTTATGGAGTGGCCATCACAAAGCCCTGATCTCAATCCTATAGAAAACTTGTGAATTTGTTGAAAAAGCTTGTGCGAGCAAGACAGCCAACAAATCTGACTCAGTTACAGCAATTCTGTCAGGAGGAATGGGCCAAAATTCCTGCAAACTATTGTGAGGGGCTTGTGGAAGGAGACCCAAAACATTTAGGCAACGTTATACAGTTTAAAAGCAAAGCTAAAAGATACCAAGGAAATGTGTGTAAACCTTTGACTGTCTAGAAATTAATAAAACATTCTCAAAAAAAAAAAAAAATCTCTTATAATTCTGGCATTTAGCAAATGTAAATCATTAAGGTGATCCTAACGGACCTAAAATAGTAAACGTTTAGTGATTACCATCAGACATGATTTTTTAAAACAGTGGTTACGTTCCTTTATTTACAGTGTACAGTATGTAAACTTCTGGTTTTACCAGTAGGCAGACCAGCCCTAACACTGTTCTCTCGAACACAACCTCCCTCCATCTATTTCCTCGTTTCCCATTCACAATCCTATAACCCTCTCTTCCTTCCTAAATTGAATCGGGGGGTCCAATCACTCTACCGAAACGTTACAGAGACAATATCCCCACTCTGAGTTTCTGGACATCATCAGGACGCCCGATCAACCTGTTTACTGTTTATCCTCTTACTTCCCTTCACCTTCATCCCACTGTTCCTCTACCATTCCTTTCATCCCTACAATAAAGTCTAGCTCAAAGTGTGCTGTGGTCCATGCTGGTGAACTTACGGTTGTGAATTGCATTATGGGATGTTGATCTCTGCTTTGTCGTCTTTTGATGTTGAAAATTGAGCACTACAGTTTAACAAAGTGACTTTTATTGACATTTTAGTCGTTTGATAATAATTTTATGTATAAGAAATAATATATAGAGAAATAAGTATGTCAAAAAATCTACTACAGGTTTATTATAAGAGGTTTGTAGCATAAAATACAACACCAACCCAGACAATATATCACTGCAATCTATTAAACATGTTCATAAAAGTCTCTTTTGCAAACTTTTTACAGTTAAAAGTTGAAAGATAGATCAAGATCCCATAATGCAATTCAAAAGCAGAAATAAATGGGGAAAAATGAAAACATGAATCACAAAATATGAAAAACTGCTAATTTAAGGGTATTTTTACTGTGTATGGTCACATACTTGCATCTCTAATCGAGTCTGGGTGAGTTTGGGAACAGATGTGACCGGTGGCCACTTAACATTTCTCATTAGCTTTCTGTCACTTCATAATAATAAAGAGCCTGAAGAAAAAAACAGGTTGATTAATCTTCTCTTAACACCAGATGCTTCACTACATGACCATCACTGACCCTTTTCAGGTGAACTTCAGTACAATGAATAGTCCAAATAACTTTTCATTTAAGTTTAAATTTAAATAATCTAAAATAATTTCATATTATTTGCATGCATGTCTTAATAAAGCACTGCGCTGATACTCTTAGAGTTACCTTATTTTAATAAAGTTTTTATTTTTAGTAAACTTTGCTGGGAGGGGGGGGGGTCTATAATGCACGTTATTACACCAAATACATTAATATAAATAACACAACACTGTACAAACTTTTCAACAATTATAGGTTATATTTTTCTACAATACACCAGTGTTAAAAAATAATGAATACTACAGAATGTATTACAGCTTATTAGTTTAAGATAGTGCTAAAGCATACTGTAGTGTCCATTAACAACAATACTATAACGTATACAGTGTTCAAAATACTATTACTACAGTATTTACTGTACGTGTAAATCACTGTATTCCTTCTGTACTGTTATCAAAAGTTAGACTAAACCATTTAAACACACACATAATACGTAAATAGGACAATCAACACAGTGCAAGTCACCAAATTAGCCTCAATCATGAATATAAAGATAATTTTATGACAAAAAGCGCGGGAAAAGTCCTGACTGCGCTGTGGTGTGTGTCGCTATCATAAGTTACACTAAACCCTGAACACACACGCCTTACTTACACACTATAAGTACACCAGACAATCAACACAGTCACCAAATAAGCCTCAATAATGAATTTAAAAGATAATTTTATGACAAAAAGCGCGGTAAGTCGTACCTGGGCTGTGTGTAGCTATCAAAAGTTACACTAAACCCTGAACACACACACACATTCGCAATAAGTAAAGCAGACACTCAACAGAGACACTAAATTATCCTCAATCTTGAATTTAAAAGATAATTTAATGACAAAATGCCTACCTGCGCTGCCATTAGTGACAACTCCATCCTCGTCCTGTCGCGTGTGAGTGTGTGTATTTTCCGCTCCTCGTGCGCGCGTCTGTCTCCGCTGTGCGCGCGCGCGTCTGTGGAGGATTTAGCTGCAGGCTCGCACGTGCACGCCATCCTCACAGAATTATTCATGCAACTTTATTTTTTGACAGTCAGACACACTGACACTTGAACTGCCTCCTACCTCTCCACAACTATTGGGCTGTAAACATTATGCCTTTTACCATGCCAGTTCATGAATTACTGTGCTTCATTAACATACGAGCAGCTAAACAGTGGCTATGTTCGTCACAAGTCGTCATTATCTCAGTAATTAGATGGGTTTTGAGTCAAAAATCCAATTATGCATATGCGATTTTGGGTAGAAGGTCCATTTGCGATAGCACTCTCCCAATGGATATATTGGATAAGACGAAATGGCCAAGCATCCAGCCCCAAATATACAATTTCACTGAAGCTCCACATGATTTTACAAGAGAGAAGTTAAAGACCTACAAGTCTTTGGATGCCAACAATCCATGATGACCAGATTCAACACTATGTAGTGCTAAAAACCGAGGTTCTGCCCAGCCAAAGACAAGGAAAGAAAACGGAGCTGCACAAGGTCTGGGTAATCATCAACAGGCAGAGCGACTGCATGCTGACAGCAAACGGCACCTGTACGGCAGGGTATGGAATGCACATGTTTACGTTTCATTCAAGCATTCAGTGTCCACAGTTTAATTCACCATATTTAACTGCTTTTGCTGAAATCATTGCTGCAATCAAAAACCAGTAATGTGTCTGATTCAGCCAACCCAGGCTCATTCTGGAAACATAGCCCCTGGAGACCGCAAAATACGTCTCGGGAGGTACGTATTTGTGCAGTTTTTGCTTTAGCGAATCCGCGAGAGGCTGCTGTGCACGCTTTTTTGCGTCTCGAATGGCACGCGTTAGTGAGAGGCGTTCGAGATGCGAAAAAGCGCGCGCGCTGTTCTCGCGTGAAAAACCGCCGGAGGCTACTGTCGAGCGACTTTCTGTCCAACCGACTGAATGAATTCGCTTTATTTTTTGGATTGTGTTTTTTGTCTTACCTGATTTCTGGAACCACTCTTCCCCAGGTTCGAACCTGGTCGTACGCCACGGCTGGCTCCTCCTGCTCCAGGCCTCCGCTCCGCCGACGTACCATGATGAGCTAACCGGACAAACTGGTTGCAGCGGGAAAGCCCTCCACATGGAGCCGAGCCGTCAGCCCAGCTGGCAAGCACGAAGAAGAGAAGCGGCGTCACACCGCCCCGTAGCGTTCAACTGAAAAAACGAAATGCGGCCATATATACCTCCAGCTACGTAAATCGCGGTCTCCAGAAACAGGGCTACGTTTTCAGAATGAGCTTGGTTTGGATTCAGCATAGCATGAGCTTACCGGATATAACATGAAAACTGCAGAGTCCAGCATTTTTAATTAGGTCCTCACTCCAATCAGCTCTTCTGATGGCTGTTAGCCAAAGACGTCTGCGGTTGCCATTAAAGCAGTGTGGTGTACGGTCAAATTTAACTTTTATATTTTTGGACTTTCAATTTTGCCATCCGACCGCACAACACGACATGTTTGCTATTGCAACCTGGGCGCAATGTAAACTTCAGCTGAACACACCCACACCCACCCCTTCTCTAAATCCAACCAATAGTGTTTTCAAAAGCCATCTAGAAAAAGAAAAGCTGTCACGGCTGTGTGATTTCACCACGTTTTCAGCTTGCTGTTGACTTATTTAGTTATTTTTGCTTTACTTCTCCAGACTTGTACCACGTCACTGCTGTCAACTCAGCTCCATGCCCCAAGTCCATCGGCATACGTTGTAACGCTAAAATAAACAAAAGTCGCCTAAGGCATCATACCACCCCCATAACATTAATTTTAAAGATGAAATGCAGCCATACATACCTCTGGGTGCATAATTCACGCTCCCTAGAAATGTAGACAGGGGTACATATGAGTGTGTTCCGTTGAGGTGAGTGGGCTTGACAAACCACCTGTAGGACACACTCTCTCCTCTTCATATGCACCAGACACCTGTTTTTAATCAACCCTTCATCTTTAAGGGTCTTCAGATTGAAACTGTGCTCCCTTTTTAGTGTACTCTAAAAAAATGTAGGCATTTTAACCGCAGCCGTGGCTCATGAAGAAACTTCTACTGTACTGAACTTTTGATCTGTACTGTAGGCTACATATATGCAACATGTCTACAGTGTTTTGAGTATGTCTCTTTGTTAATTATTTAAATAAAACCGATGCACTATTTTTGGAGCTGTGGAGTACATATTTTTTATTGCATTTTTTTTTCTGTGGTAGTGCATGCGCATTGAGAATGTTGAGAATGAAATGCTCTTCCATGTGCACATTCTAGTCTCATATACTGTACCTTTTAATGCCAAGTAGAACTAAAGCCCTGAAGCCTCGGAAGGACTTCACTTTGAGAAGCTTTATAGAGCAAATGACAATGACATAATGACGAGAAATTAGGGAAGCCATTATGCAACCATCATGCGCTGATCAAAACAACCCCTGGGACTCAATTACAGTGCATGAAAGAAAATAATTTCACATCTGCTCATGTTCTTGACATTATTTAGCCTTATTCTGTATATTTTGAATTTAATAAAGCATAAGTGAGGATTACATTATTATTATTATTATATAATGTAACAGTGCATGATAGATTAGTTGTGAAAATCAGAATTAAGTTTGTTTTCCAGCTTGATGTTCCAATTTAAATGTACATTTTTATCAGTTTAGCAGATGTTTTCTTAATTGAAACACCCAAATGTGAAAGCGTACCCCTGTATACATTTCTAGAGAGCGCAAATTATGTAGCCAGAGGTACATATGGCTGCATTTCATCTTTTAAACAAATGGTACAGTGTGGTTTGACACCTCTGAAGGCTTACCTCCATGTGGACGGCTTATCTGCTGTTACCAGTTGGGTTGGGTGTAGGGAAGGGGGTGGGAGGGTCAATCGGTGCTTTTGAAAACACTACGGGTTGGGTTAATGGAAGAGCTTGATCCGGTCAATTAGTGCTTTCGAAAACATTGTTGGTTGGGTTTAGGTAAAGGGGTGATCGGGTCAATCGATGCTTTTGAAAACACTATCGGTTGGATTTAGGAAAGGGAGTAGGCGGGTCATTCGGCGCTTTTGAAAACACTATCAGTTGGGTTTAGGGAAGGGGGTGGGCGGGTCAATCGGGACATTCGAAAACACTATCAGTTGGGTTTAAGGAAAGGGGTGGGCGAGCCAATCAGTGCTTTTGCAAACACTATCGGTTGGGTTTAGGGAAGGGGTGATCGGGTCAATCGGTGCTTTTGAAAACACTATCGATTGGATTTAGGAAAGGGAGTAGGCGGGTCATTCTGCGCTTTTGAAAACACTATCAGTTGGGTTTAGAGAAAGGGGTGGGCGAGCCAATCAGTGCTTTTGTAAATACTATCGGTTGGATTTAGGAAAGGGAGTGGGTGGGTCAACCGGTGCTTTTAAAAACACTATCGGTTGGGTTTAGGAAAAGGGGGTAGGCAGGTCAATCTATGATTTAGAAAACATTATCGGTTGGGTTAAGGGAAGGGGTAGGTGGGTAAATCTGTGATTTCTAAAACACTGTCGGTTGAGTTTAGGGAAGGGGTTCGCTGGTCAATCTGTGATTTCGAAAACACTGTCGGCTGAGTTTAGGGAAGGGGGTGATTGGGTCAATCGGTTCTTTTAAAAAACACTATCACTTGGGTTAAGGGAAGAGGGTGGGCGTGTCAATCGGTGCATTCGAAAACACTATCGGTTGGGTTCAGGGAAGGGGGTAAGTGGGTCAATCGGTGCTATTAAAAACAATATTGTCCTCTGCGGATTTTACGTGAGAACAGCAGGCACGAATAACACTCATGAGAGAAATTTGAGATCTGGAAAAGTGTACACAGCGGCCTCTGGTGGATTCGCGAAAACAAAAACTGCAAAAAACGTAGCTCCTGGGATGTATTTGGCGCTCTCCAGAAATGTATACAGGGGTATGTATCAATAATGTCTAGGTTGTCTGGGTTGCACAAACATTAATAAAGGTAACGAGTTAAATGAATCAATAATTAATAAAAGTGTCCCTGTTTCACCTCATCTGGATCCATCATCCAGGATGACATCTGCACTGAATAATTGATTTTGTGAATGTCCTCGTTGCCTCTTTAAGGAGTAGAACAGCATATTACAAACTCTCTCATATAATTAATTAATAAGAACATTTTCAACTCTATTTGACAGCCTTAGATAAAGAGATCTTAGATTCTCTCTGTTAGGGAGATCTAATAATGAAGCGAGTTGGTTTAAACTGGTTAAAACAGTGTAAAGAAATGCTCTAATCATATCATAATGGAAATAATTACATAAGACGCTCTTAAACTGTGATGTATTATGTGTGTCTTCTGGCTGAAGCTATTTTTACACTTTTGCTTTATTAAGTGGTAAGAAAAGCTGAGGATGTGCTTGAGGCTGATTGGAGCAGATGCCTCACACACACACATACACACACACACACACACACACACACACACACACACATACAAACAAAGACGTGAACACACACACACACTCACTCAGACATACATGCACGCATATATGCGCGCACACACACACACACATACACACAAACACACACACACACACACAAACACAGACTGCCCCAAGACAACACACAGTTAAAAACACAGACACAAACACACACACACACACACACACACACACACACACAATGCACAGATGCACGTGCACACATATAACAAACAACACACAGTCAAACACAAACACATAAACACACAATGATAGTTCATATTGATTTTCCCCCAAAACTTGAAACAGAATCTGTTGTCAGCCTTTATCAGAGTTCTCCTAACAGCTTTAACACTAGAGGGCTTCAACTCTGTCCAACAGCACTGCATTCTGAGTAGTTCAACCAACAGTGAGCTGAAAATGCCAAAATCCTGTAATAAGGCCTGAATGAGGACTGCTTTATTATTAGGGACCGAGCACCGAACGGTGCAAGGCCCTATTGGAATTGCTCCGTTTATTAGGGACCGAGCACCGAACGGTGCAAGGCCCTATTGGAATTGCTCCGTTTATTATTATTATTATTAGGGACCGAGCACCGAAACGGTGCGTAGGCCCTATTGGAATTGCTCCGTTTATTATTATTATTATTATTATTATTATTATTATTATTATTCTCCTCCGGAATGAATCGCGGTTTTGAGGGGCTAAACATGCCCGAAAACTCACGCAACTTTGCACACGCCTCAGAAGTGGCGAAAATTTACGTTTATTATGGGCTTCAGAAGTGGGCGTGGCAAAATGACTCGACAGCGCCACCTAGAAAAATTAAACGGACGAGCCCCCGATCCACGAATCACGCACATGCACGAAATTTGGCACACACCTCAAACACGCCAAAACATACAAAAAAGTCTCTTGGAGCCATATCTCAAACCCAACAGGAAGTCGGATATTTTTAACTTCCTGCGGCGAAAAAGTGGCGATTTTGCCATTTCCAGGCGTTGTATTTTAACGAACTCCTCCTAGGGATTTTATCCGATCGACACCAAAATTGGGTTTTGTCATCTAAAGGCCTTGGCGATGTTAAATTGCGAAGCTTTAGAGTTTTCATCGATGGGCGTGTCCGTGGCGGCCTCGCAAACTTTGACGATTCGCCACAAAAGAGGAAGTCGTTATAACTCAGGCATGCATTATCAGATCTGCCTCAAAATTCACACGCTTGATAAGCGTCCTGACCTGAACACGTTTACATGCCAATATCCAGATACAGTTACAGCGCCACCTGCTGGCCACAGGAAATGACATGATTTACGGAGTTATAAACTCCTCCCACAAATTTTATCGTATCAACACCAAAATTGAGTGGTGTCATCAGAAAGCTCTAGCGATGATATATTGTGAAGATCTAGAGTTTTCGCAGAGGGGCGTGTCCGTGGCGGTATGACAAACCTCAACGCTTCGCCATGGAACAGGAAGTCCTTATAACACAACCACACAATGTCCGATCAGCCTGAAACTTCACATGGTTGATAAAAGTCATCTCTTGAACACATCCACATAACAATATTGAAGTGGGCGTGGCAAAATGACTCGACAGCGCCACCTAGAAAAATTAAACGGACGAGCCCCCGATCTACGAATCACGCACATGCACAAAAATTGGCACACACCTCAAACATGGCAAAACATACGAAAAAGTCTCCTGGAGCCATATCTCAAACCCAACAGGAAGTCGGATATTTTTAACTTCCTGTGGCGAAAAAGTGGCGCTTTTGCCATTTCCAGGCGTTGTATTTTAACGAACTCCTCCTAGGGATTTTATCAGATAAACACCAAAATTGGGTTTTGTCATCTTAAAGCCTTGGTGATGTTAAATTGCGAAGCTTTAGAGTTTTCATCGATGGGCGTGTCCGTGGCGGCCTCGCAAACTTTGATGATTCGCCACAAAACAGGAAGTCTTTATAACTCAGGGATGCATTATTCGATCTGCCTCAAAATTCACTCATTTAATAACAGTCCTGACCTGATCAGGTTTACGTGCCGATATCCAGTTACAGTTATAGCGCCACCTGCTGGCCACAGGAAATGACATGTTTGACACTGTAACAAACTCCTCCCACAAACTCTCCCGTATCAGCACCAAAATAGAGTGGTGTCATCTGAAAGCTCTAGCGATGATATATTGTGAAGATCTGGAGTTTTTGCAGAAGGGCGTGTCTGTGGTGGCATGACAAACCTCAACGCTTCGCCATGGAACAGGAATTTCTTATAACTCAACCACACAATGTTTGATCTGCCTGAAACTTCACATGATTGATAAAATTCCTCTCCTGAACACATCCACATAACAATATTGAGTCATTCATAGTGCCACCTGCTGGCAGAAGGTAGTTTGGCTTGTAACTCTGCCACACAATGTCCGATCTGCCTGAAACTTCACATGGTTGATGAAAGTCCTCTCTTGAGCACATCTACATAGTAATATTGAGTCAGAGTCATAGCGCCACCTGCTGGCAGAAGGAATTTTGGCTTGTAACTCGGCCACACAATGTCAGATCTGCCTAAAATGTCACATGGTTGATGAAAGTCCTCTTCTAAACACATCTACATAATAATATTGAGTCTTTCATAGCGCCACCTGCTGGCAGAATGTAGTTTGTCTTAAAACACAATCTCCACACAATCTCTGATCTGCCTGAAACTTCACATGGTTAATAAAAGTCCGCTCCTGAACACATCCACATAACAATATTGAGTCAGTCATAACGCCACCTGCTGGCAGAAGGTAGTTTGGCTTATAACTCAGCCACACAATGTCCCATGTGCCTGAAACTTCACATGGTTGATAAGATTCCTCTCCGGAAGACATCTACATGCCAATCTTAAGTCACAGTTATAGCGCCACCTGCTGACAGGAGGAAGTTTGGCATAAATCTGTGATTTTCTTAGATTTTTTTTATATATTGGCTTAAATTATTATTGTTCGCTGTTCTCTGTCATCGTAAGGTCACCGGGCGGCGGTGAGCCCGGGTGCGAGGTCCCTATCATCGCTGCTTGCAGCTTTAATTATTATTATTATTATTCTCGTCCGGAATGAATCGCGGTTTTGAGGGGCTAAACATGCACGAAAACTCACGCAACTTTGCACACGCCTCAGAAGTGGTGAAAATTTACGTTTATTATGGGCTTCGGAAGTGGGCGTGGCAAAATGACTCGACAGCGCCACCTAGAAAAATTAAACGGACGAGCCCCCGATCCACGTATCACGCACATGCACGAAAATTGACACACACCTCAAACATGCCAAAACATACGAAAAAGTCTCTTGCAGCCATATCTCAAACCCAACAGGAAGTCAGATATTTTTAACTTCCTGTGGTGAAAAAGTGGCGTTTTTGCCATTTCCAGGCGTTGTATTTTAACGAACTCCTCCTAGGGATTTTATCCGATCGACACCAAAATTGGGTTTTGTCATCTAAAGGCCTTGGCGATGTTAAATTGCGAAGCTTTAGAGTTTTCATCTATGGGCGTGTCCGTGGCGGCCTCGCAAACTTTGACGATTCGCCACAAAAGAGGAAGTCGTTATAACTCAGGCATGCATTATTAGTTCTGCCTCAAAATTCACACGCTTGATAAGCGTCCTGACCTGAACACGTTTATATGCCAATATCCAGATACAGTTATAGCGCCACCTGCTGGCCACAGGAAATGACATGATTTACGGAGTAATAAACTCCTCCCACAAATTTTTTTGTATCAGCTTCAAAATTGGGTGGTGTTATCTGAAAGCTCTAGCAATGATATATTGTGAAGATCTAGAGTTTTCGCAGAGGGGCGTGTCCGTGGCGGTATGACAAACCTCAATGCTTCGCCATGGAACAGGAAGTCCTTATAACTCAACCACACAATGTCCGATCTGCCTGAAACTTCACATGGTTGATAAACGTCATCTCTTGAACACATCCACATAACAATATTGTAGTGGGCGTGACAAAACGACTCGACAGCGCCACCTAGAAAAATTAAACGGACGAGCCCCCGAGCTACGAATCACGCACATGCATGAAAATTGGCACACACCTCAAACACGCCAAAACATACGAAAAAGTCTCTTGGAGCCATATCTCCAACCCAACAGGAAGTCAGATATTATTAACTTCCTGCGGCGAAAAAGTGGCATTTTTGCCATTTCCAGGCGTTGTATTTTAACGAACTCCTCCTAGGGATTTTATCCAATCAACACCAAAATTGGGTTTTGTCATCTTAAAGCCTTGGTGATGATAAATTGCGAAGCTTTAGAGTTTTCATAGATGGGCGTGTCCGTGGCGGCCTCGCAAACTTTGATGATTCGCCACAAAACAGGAAGTCGTTATAACTCAGGCATGCAATATTCGATCTGCCTCAAAATTCACACATTCAATAGCAGTCCTGACCTGAACAGGTTTATGTGCTGATATCCAGTTAAAGTTATAGCGCCACCTGCTGGCCACAGGAAATGACATGTTTGACACTGTAACAAACTCCTTCCACAAACTTTCCCGTATCAGCACCAAAACAGAGTGGTGTCATCTAAAAGCTCTAGCGATGATATATTGTGAAGATCTAGAGTTTTTGCAGAGGGCCGTGTCTGTGGTGGCATGACAAACCTCAACGCTTCGCCATGGAACAGGAGGTTATTATAACTGAACCACACAATGTCTGATCTGCCTGAAACTTCACATGATTGATAAAATTCCTCTCCTGAAGACATCTACATAACAATATTAAGTCAGTCATAATGCCACCTGCTGGCAGAAGGAAGTTTGGCTTATAACTCAGCCACACAATGTCCCATGTGCCTGAAACTTCACATGGTTGATAAGATTCCTCTCCGGAAGACATCTACATGCCAATTGTGAGTCACAGTTATAGCGACACCTGCTGACAGGAGGAAGTTTGGCATAAATGTGTGATTTTCTTAGATTTTTAAAAATATATTGGCTTAAATTATTATTGTTCGCTGTTCTCTGTCAATCGTAAGGCCACCGGGCGGCGGTGAGCCCGGGTGCGAGGTCCCTATCATCGCTGCTTGCAGCTTTAATTATTATTATTCTTCCGACTTCTTCCGCGGAATGAATCGCAGTTTTGAGGGGCTAAACATGCCCGAAAACTCACGAAACTTTGCACACGCCTCAGAAGTGGCGAAAATTTACGTTTGTTAAGGGCTTCGGAAGTGGGCGTGGCAAAATGACTCGACAGCGCCACCTAGAAAAATTAAATCGACGAGCCCCCGATCTACGAATCACGCACATGCACGAAAATTGGCACACACCTCAAACATGCCAAAACATACGAAAAAGTCTCAAGGAGCCATATCTCAAACCCAACAGGAAGTCGGATATTTTTAACTTCCTGCGGCGAAAAAGTGGCGTTTTTGCCATTTCCAGGCGTTGTATTTTAACGAACTCCTCCTAGGGATTTTATCCGATCGACACCAAAATTGGGTTTTGTCATCTAAAGGCCTTGGCGATGTTAAATTGCGAAGCTTTAGAGTTTTCGTTGATGGGCGTGTCCGTGGCGGCCTCGCAAACTTTGACGATTCGCCACAAAACAGGAAGTCACTATAACTCAGGCATGCATTATCCGATCTGCCTCAAATTTCACACGTTTGATAAGAGTTCTGACCTGAACACGTTTACATGCTGATATCCAGACACAGTTATAGCGCCACCTGCTGGCCACAGGAAATGACATGTTTTACACTGTAACGAACTCCTCTCACAAATTTTATCGTATCAGCACTAAATTTGAGTGGTGTCATCTGAAAGCTTAAGTGATGATATATTGTGAAGATCTAGAGTTTTTGCAGAGGGGTGTGTCCGTGGCGGCATGACAAACCTCAACGCTTCGCCATGAAACAGGAAGTCCTTATACCTCAACCACACAATGTCTGATCTGCTTGAAACTACACAGGGTTGATAAAAGTCCTCTCCTGAACACATATACGTGCCAATATTGAGTCAGTCATAGCGCCACCTAGTGACAGAAGGTAGTTTTGCTTATAACTCAGCCACACAATGTCCAATCAGCCTGAAACTTAACATGGTTCATTAAATTCCTCTCCTGAAGACATCTACATGCCAATATTGAGTCACAGTCATAGCGCCACCTGCTTGCAACAGGTAGTTTGGCTTATAACTCAGCTACACAATGTCCGATCTGCCTGAAACTTCACATGATTGATAAAAGTCCTCTCCTGAGCACATCTACATAATAA
The DNA here is from genome assembly GCF_049306965.1 of Danio rerio. Lineage (NCBI taxonomy): Eukaryota > Metazoa > Chordata > Actinopteri > Cypriniformes > Danionidae > Danio > Danio rerio. The sequence continues at coordinate 52,291,205 of NC_133193.1, read as the reverse complement.
TATTGAGTCAGAGTCATAGCGCCACCTGCTGGCAGAAGGATGTTTGGCTTGTAACTCTGCCACACAATGTCAGATCTGCCTAAAATGTCACATTGTTAATGAAAGTCCTCTCCTGAGCACATCCACATAACAATATTGAGTCAGTCATAACGCCACCTGCTGGCAGAAGGTAGTTTGGCTTATAACTCAGCCAAACAATGTCCGATCTGCCTGAAAATTCATAGGTTAGATGAGATGCCTCTCCTAAAGACATCTACATGCCAATCTTGAGTCACAGTTATTGCACCACCTGCTGACAGGAGGAAGTTTGGCATAAATCTGTGATTTTTCTCAGGTTCTTTATATATATCGGCTGAAATTAATATTGTTCGCTGTTCTCTGTCATCCTGAGGCTACCGGGCGGCGGTGAGCCCGGGTGCGAGGTCCCTATCATCGCTGCTTGCAGCTTTAATTAGGGACCGAGCACCGAACGGTGCAAGGCCCTATTGGAATTGCTCCGTTTATTAGGGACCGAGCACCGAACGGTGCAAGGCCCTATTGGAATTGCTCCGTTTATTATTATTATTATTATTATTAGGGACCGAGCACCGAAACGGTGCGTAGGCCCTATTGGAATTGCTCCGTTTTTTATTATTATTATTATTATTATTATTATTATTATTATTATTATTCCGCCCCCTATCGGGGCACTTTTGAGGGTCTAAACATGCCCGAAAACTCATGAAAATTTGCACACACACCAAACGCGGTGTAAATAGCAGTTTGATATGGGTCTCGGAAGTGGGCGTGGCAAAATGACTCGACAGCGCCACCTAGAAAAATTAAACGGACGAGCCCCCGAAACACGAATCACGCACATGCACGAAAATTGGCACACACCTCAAACATGCCAAACCATACGAAAAAGTCTCTTGGAGCCATATCTCAAACCCAACAGGAAGTCGGATATTTTTAACTTCCTGCGGCGAAAAAGTGGCGTTTTTGCCATTTCCAGGCGTTGTATTTTAACGAACTCCTCCTAGGGATTTTATCCGATCGACACCAAAATTGGGTTTTATCATCTAAAGGCCTTGGCGATGTTAAATTGCGAAGCTTTAGAGTTTTCATCGATGGGCGTGTCCGTGGCGCCCTCGCAAACTTTGATGATTCGCCACAAAACAGGAAGTCGTTATAACTCAGGCATGCATTATCAGATCTGCCTCAAAATTCATACGCTTGATAAGCGTCCTGACCTGAACACGTTTACATGCCAATATCCAGATATAGTTATAGCGCCACCTGCTGGCCACAGGAAATGACATGATTTACGGAGTAATAAACTCCTCCCACAAATTTTTTCGTATCAGCACCAAAATTGTGTGGTGTTATCTGAAAGCTCAAGTGATGATATATTGTGAAGATCTAGAGTTTTCGCGGAGGGGCGTGTCCGTGGCGGTATGACAAACCTCAACGCTTCGCCATGGAACAGGAAGTCCTTATAACTCAACCACACAATGTCCGATCTGCCTGAAACTTCACATGGTTGATAAACGTCATCTCTTGAACACATCCACATAACAATATTGAAGTGGGCGTGGCAAAATGACTCGACAGCGCCACCTAGAAAAATTAAACGGACGAGCCCCCGAGCTACGAATCACGCACATGCACGAAAATTGGCACACACCTTAAACATGCCAAAACATACGAAAAAGTCTCTTGGAGCCATATCTCAAACCTAACAGGAAGTCAGATATTATTAACTTCCTGCGGCGAAAAAGTGGCAATTTTGCCATTTCCAGGCGTTGTATTTTAACGAACTCCTCCTAGGGATTTTATCCGATCGACACCAAAATAGGGTTTTATCATCTAAAGGCCTTGGCGAAGTTAAATTGCGAAGCTTTAGAGTTTTTGTCGATGGGCGTGTCCGTGGCGGCCTCGCAAACTTTGATGATTCGCCACAAAACAGGAAGTCGTTTTAACTCAGGCATGCATTATCAGATCTGCCTCAAAATTCACACATTTAATAACAGTCCTGACCTGAACAGGTTTACGTGCCGATATCCAGTTACAGTTATAGCGTCACCTGCTGGCCACAGGAAATGACATGTTTGACACTATAACAAACTCCTCCCACAAACTTTCCCGTATCAGCACCAAAATAGAGTGGTGTCATCTGAAAGCTCTAGCAATGACATATTGTGAAGATCTAGAGTTTTTGCAGAGGGGCGTGTCTGTGGTGGCATGATAAACCTCAACGCTTCGCCATGGAACAGGAAGTCCTTATAACTCTACCACACAATTTCCGATCTGCCTGAAACTTCACATGATTGATAAAAGTCCTCTCCTGAACACATCTACATAACAATATTGAGTCAGTAATAGCGCCATCTGCTGGCAGAAGGTAGTTTGGCTTATAACTCAGCCACAAAATGTCCCATGTGCCTGAAACTTCACATGGTTGATTAAATTCCTCTCCTGAAGACATCTACATGCCAATCTTGAGTCACAGGTATAGCGCCACCTGCTGACAGGAGGAAGTTTGGCATAAATCTGTATTTTTCTTAGGTTTTTTATATATATATCGGCTTATATTATTATTGTTCGCTGTTCTCTGTCATCGTAAGGTCACTGGGCGGCGGTGAGCCCGGGTGCGAGGTCCCTATCATCGCTGCTTGCAGCTTTAATTAGGGACCGAGCACCGAAACGGTGCGTAGGCCCTATTGGAATTGCTCCGTTTTTTATTATTATTATTATTATTATTATTCCGCCCCCTATCGGGGCACTTTTGAGGGTCTAAACATGCCCGAAAACTCATGAAAATTTGCACACACACCAAACGCGGTGTAAATAGCAGGTTGATATGTGTCTCGGAAGTGGGCGTGGCAAATTGACTCGACAGCGCCACCTAGAAAAATTAAACGGACGAGCCCCCGATACACGAATCACACACATGCACGAAAATTGGCACACACCTCAAACATGCCAAACCATACGAAAAAGTCTCTTGGAGCCATATCTCAAACCCAACAGGAAGTCGGATATTTTTAACTTCCTGCGGCGAAAAAGTGGCGTTTTTGCCATTTCCAGGCGTTGTATTTTAACAAACTCCTCCTAGGGATTTTATCCGATCGACACCAAAATTGGGTTTTGTCATCTAAAGGCCTTGGCGATGTTAAATTGCGAAGCTTTAGAGTTTTCGTCGATGGGCGTGTCCGTGGCGCCCTCGCAAACTTTGATGATTCGCCACAAAACAGGAAGTCGTTATAACTCAGGCATGCATTATCAGATCTGCCTCAAAATTCACACGCTTCATAAGCGTCCTGACCTGAACACGTTTACATGCCAATATCCAGATATAGTTATAGCGCCACCTGCTGGCCACAGGAAATGACATGATTTACGGAGTAATAAACTCCTCCCACAAATTTTTTCGTATCAGCACCAAAATTGTGTGGTGTTATCTGAAAGCTCTAGCGATGATATATTGTGAAGATCTAGAGTTTTCGCAGAGGGGCGTGTCCGTGGCGGTATGACAAACCTCAACGCTTCGCCATGGAAGAGGAAGTCCTTATAACTCAACCACACAATGTCCGATCAGCCTAAAACTTCACATGCTTGATAAAAGTCCTCTCCCGAACACATCACTATAACAATAGTGAAGTGGGCGTGGCAAAATGACTCGACAGCGCCACCTATAAAAATTAAACGGAAGAGCCCCTGATCTACGAATCACGCACATGCACGAAAATTGGCACACACCTCAACCACGCCAAAACATACGAAAAAGTCTCTTGGAGCCATATCTCAAACCCAACAAGAAGTCAGATATTTTTAACTTCCTGCGGCAAATAAGTGGCATTTTTGCCATTTCCAGGCGTTGTATTTTAACAAACTCCTCCTAGGGATTTTATCTGATCGACACCAAAATTAGGTTTTGTCATCTAAAGGCCTTGGCGATGTTAAATTGCGAAGCTTTAGAGTTTTTGTCGATGGGCGTGTCCGTGGCGGCCTCGCAAACTTTGACGATTCGCCACAAAATCGGAAGTCATTATAACTCAGGCATGCATTATCAGATCTGCCTCAAAATTCACATGTTTAATAAGAGTCCTGACCTGAACACATTTACATGCCAATATCCAGATACAGTTATAGCGCCACCTGCTGGCCACAAGAAATGTCATGATTTACAGTTTAATAAACTCCTCCCACAAAATTTTTCGTATCAGCTCCAAGTTTGGTTGGTTGTTATCTGAAAGTTCTAGCAATTACATTTTGTTAGGGTCTGAAATTTTCACTGAGGGGCGTGTCTGTGGCAGCATGACAAACCTCAACGCTTCGCCATGGAACAGGAAGTCCTCATAACTCAACCACACAATGTCCGATCAGCCTGAAACTTCACATGGTTGATAAAAGTCCTCCCCTGAACACATTCACATAACAATATTGAGTCACAGTCATAGCGCCACCTGATGGCAGAAGGTAGTTTGGCTTATAACTCAGATATACAATGTCCCATGTGCCTGAAACTTCACATGGTTGATTAAATTCCTCTACTGAAGGTATCTACATGCCAGTCTTGAGTCACAATCATAGCGCCACCTGCTGACAGGAGGAAATTTAGCATAAATCTGTGATTTTCTCAGATTTTTTTTATATATTGGCTTAAATTATTATGGTTCGCTGTTCTCTGTCATCGTAAGGCCATCAGGCGGCGGTGAGCCCGGGTGCGAGGTCCCTATCATCGCTGCTTGCAGCTTTAATTATTCTTCTTCTTCTTCTTCCGCGGAATGAATCGCGGTTTTGAGGGGCTAAACATGCCCGAAAACTCACGCAACTTTGCACACGCCTCAGAAGTGGCGAAAATTTACGTTTGTTATGGGCTTCGGAAGTGGGCGTGGCAAAATGACTCGACAGCGCCACCTAGAAAAATTAAACGGACGAGCCCCCGATCCACGAATCACGCACATGCGTGAAAATTGGCACACACCTCAAACATGCCAAAACATACGAAAAAGTCTCTTGGAGCCATATCTCAAACCCAACAGGAAGTCGGATATTTTTAACTTCCTGCGGCGAAAAAGTGGCGTTTTTGCCATTTCCAAGCGTTGTATTTTAACGAACTCCTCCTAGGGATTTTATCGGATCGACACCAAAATTGGGTTTTGTCATCTAAAGACCTTGGCGATGTTAAATTGCGAAGCTTTAGAGTTTTCATCGATGGGCGTGTCCGTGGCGGCCTCGCAAACTTTGACGATTCGCCACAAAAGAGGAAGTCGTTATAACTCAGGCATTCATTATCTGATCTGCCTCAAAATTCACACGCTTGATAAGCGTCCTGACCTGAACACGTTTACTTGCCAATATCCAGATACAGTTACAGCGCCACCTGCTGGCCACAGGAAATGACATGATTTACGGAGTTATAAACTCCTCCCACAAATTTTATCGTATCAGCACCAAAATTGAGTGGTGTTATCTGAAAGCTCTAGTGATGATATATTGTAAAGATCTAGAGTTTTCGCAGAGGGGCGTGTCCGTGGCGGTATGACAAACGTCAATGCTTCGCCATGGAACAGGAAGTCCTTATAACTCAGCCACACAATGTCCGATCTGCCTGAAACTTCACATGGTTGATAAACGTCATCTCTTGAACACATCCACATAACAATATTGAAGTGGGCGTGGCAAATTGACTCGACAGCGCCACCTAGAAAAATTAAACGGACGAGCCCCCGATCTACGAATCACGCACATGCACAAAAATTGGCACACACCTCAAACATGGCAAAACATACGAAAAAGTCTCTTGGAGCCATATCTCAAACCCAACAGGAAGTCAGATATTTTTAACTTCCTGTGGCGAAAAAGTGGCGTTTTTGCCATTTTCAGGCGTTGTATTTTAACGAACTCCTCCTAGGGATTTTATCTGATAAACACCAAAATTAGGTTTTGTCATCTTAAAGCCGTGGCGATGTTAAATTGCGAAGCTTTAGAATTTTTATCGATGGGCGTGTCCATGGCGGCCTCGCAAACTTTGATTCGCCACAAAACAGGAAGTCTTTATAACTCTGGCATGCAATATTCGATCTGCCTCAAAATTCACACATTTAATAACAGTCCTGACCTGATCAGGTTTACGTGCCAATATCCAGTTACAGTTATAGCGCCACCTGCTGGCCACAGGAAATAACATGTTTTACACTGTAACAAACTCCTCCCACAAACTTTCCCGTATCAGCACCAAAATATAGTGGTGTCATCTGAAAGCTCTAGCGATGTTATATTGTGAAGATCTAGAGTTTTTGCAGAGGGGCGTGTCTGTGGTGGCATGACAAACCTCAACGCTTCGCCATGGAACAGGAAATGCTTATAACTCAACCACACAATGTCTAATCCGCCTGAAACTTCATATGATTGATAAAAGTCCTCTCCTGAACACATCATTATAACAATATTGAGTCAGTCATAGCGCCACCTGCTGGCAGAAGGTAGTTTGGCTTGTAACTCGGCCACACAATGTCCGATCTGCCTGAAACTTCACATGGTTGATGAAAGTCCTCTTTTGAGCACAACTACATAATAATAATATTGAGTCATAGTCATAGCTCCACCTGCTGGCAGAAGGAATTTTGGCTTGTAACTCGGCCACACAATGTCATATCTGCCTGAAATGTCACATTGTTGATGAAAGTCCTCTCCTAAACACATCTACATAATAATATTAAGTCTTTCAAAGCGACACCTGCTGGCAGAATGTAGTTTGTCTTATAACACAATCTCCACACAATCTCTGATCTGCCTGAAACTTCACATGGTTGATAAAAGTCCGCTCCTGAACACATCCACATAACATTATTGAGTCAGTCATAAAGCCACCTGCTGGCAGAAGGTAGTTTGGCTTATAACTCAGCCACACAATGTCCCATGTGCCTGAAACTTCACATGGTTGATAACATTCTTCTCCTGAAGTAATCTACATGCCAATCTTGAGTCACAGTTATAGCGTCACCTGCTGACAGGAGGAAGTTTGGCATAAATCTGTGATTTTCTTAGTTTTTTTTAAATATATTGGCTTATATTATTATTGTTCGCTGTTCTCTGTCATCGTAAGGTCACCGGGTGGCGGTGAGCCCGGGTGCGAGGTCCCTATCATCGCTGCTTGCAGCTTTAATTATTATTATTATTATTCTTTTCCGGAATGAATCGCGATTTTGAGGGGCTAAACATGCCCGAAAACTCACGGAACTTTGCACACGCCTCAGAAGTGGCGAAAATTTACGTTTATTATGGGTCTCGGAAGTGGGCGTGGCAAAATGACTCGACAGCGCCACCTAGAAAAATTAAACGGACGAGCCCCCGATCTACGAATCACGCACATGCACGAAAATTGGCACACACCTCAAACACACCAAAACATACGAAAAAGTCTCTTGGAGCCATATCTCAAACCCAACAGGAAGTCGGATATTTTTTACTTCCCGCGGCGAAAAAGTGGCATTTTTTCCATTTCCAGGCGTTGTATTTTAACGAACTCCTCCTAGGGATTTTATCCGATCGACACCAAAATTGGGTTTTGTCATCTTAAAGCCTTGGCGATGTTAAATTGCGAAGCTTTAGAGTTTTCGTCGATGGGCGTGTCGGTGGCGGCCTCGCAAAGTTTGACGATTCGCCACAAAACAGGAAGTCGTTATAACTCAGACATGCATTATCCGATTTGCCTCAAAATTCACACGTTTAATAACAGTCCTGACCTGAACACGTTTACATGCCAATATCCAGATACAGTTACAGCGCCACCTGCTGGCCACAGGAAATGACATGTTTTACAAAGTAACAAACTCCTCCCACAAATTTTATCGTATCAGCACCAAAATTGGGTAGTGTTATCTAAAAGCTCTAGCGATGATATATTGTGAAGATCTAGAGTTTTCGGAGAGGGGCGTGTCCATGGCGGCATGACAAACCTCAATGCTTCGCCATTGACCTGGAAGGCTTCATAACTCAACCCCACAATGTCTGATCAGCCTGAAACTTCACATGGTTGGTAAAAGTCTTCTCCTGAACACATCCACATAACAATATTGAAGTGGGCGTGGCAAATCAACTCGACAGCGCCACCTAAAAAAATTAATTGGATGAGCCCCTGATATACGAATCACGCACATGCACGAAAATTGGCACACACCTCAAACATGCCAAAACATACGAAAAAGTCTCTTGGTGCCATATCTCAAACTCAACAGGAAGTCGGATATTTTTAACTTCCTGCTGAAAAAAAGTGGCGTTTTTGCCATTTCCAGACGTTGTATTTTAACGAACTCCTCCTAGGGATTTCATCCGATCAACACCAAAATTTGGTTTTGTCATCTAAAGGCCTTGGCGATGTTAAATTGCGAAGCTTTAGAGTTTTCGCAGAGGGGTGTGTCAGTGGTGGCATGACAAACCTCAACGCTTCGCCATTGACCAGGAAGTCCTTATAACTCAACCACACAATGTCCGATCTGCCTGAAACTTCACATGGTTGATAAAAGTCCTCTTCTGAACACATCCACATAACAATATTGAGTCAGTCATAGCGCCACCTGCTGGCAACCAGAAGTTTGGCTGATAACTCAGCCACACAATGTTTGACCTGCCTGAAAATTCACATGGTTGAATAAAATCCTCTCCTGAAGACATCTACAAGCCAATATCAAGTCACAGTCATAGCGCCACCTGCTGACAATAGGAAGTTACTTATAACTCAGGCAAGCAATGTTCGATCTGCCTGAAAAATTACATGGTTGATAAAATTTATCTCCTAAAGACATCTACATGCCAATATTGACACACAGTCCAAGCGCAACCTGCTGACAGGAGGAAGTTTGGCATAAATCTGTGATTTTCTCAGGTTTTTTAAATATATATTGGCTTAAATTAATATTGTTCGCTGTTCTCTGTCATCCTGAGAACACCGGGCGGCGGTGAGCCCGGGTGCGAGGTCCCTATCATCGCTGCTTGCAGCTTTAATTTATTATTATTATTCTTCTCTCCAATGAATCGCGATTTTGAGGGGCTAAACATGCCCGAAAACTCACGCAACTTTGCACACACCTCAGAAGTGGCGAAAATTTACGTTTTTTATGGTCTTCGGAAGTGGGCGTGGCAAAATGACTCGACAGCGCCACCTAGAAAAATTAAACGGACAAGCCCCCGATCCACGAATCACGCACATGCACGAAAATTGGCCCACACCTCAAACATGCCAAAACATACAAAAAAGTCTCTTGGAGCCATATCTCAAACCCAACAGGAAGTTGGATATTTTTGACTTCCTGCGACGAAAAAGTGGCATTTTTGCCATTTCCAGGCGTTGTATTTTAACGAACTCCTCCTAGGGATTTTATCCGATCGACACCAAAATTGGGTTTTGTCATCTAAAGGCCTTGGCGATGTTAAATTGCGAAGCTTTAGAGTTTTCATCGATGGGCGTGTCCGTGGCGGCCTCGCAAACTTTGACGATTCGCCACAAAAGAGGAAGTCGTTATAACTCAGGCATGCATTATCCGATCTGCCTCAAAATTCACACGCTTGATAAGAGTCCTGACCTGAATACGTTTACATGCCAATATCCAGATATAGTTATAGCGCCACCTGCTGGCCACAGGAAATGACATGATTTACGGAGTTACAAACTCCTCCCACAAATTTTATCGTATCAACACCAAAATTGAGTGGTGTTATCTGAAAGCTCTAGCGATGATATATTGTGAAGATCTAGAGTTTTTGCAGAGGGGCGTGTCCATGGCGGTATGACAAACCTCAACGCTTCACCATGGAACAGGAAGTCCTTATAACACAACCACACAATGTCCGATCAGCCTGAAACTTCACATGGTTGATAAACGTCATCTCTTGAACACATCCACATAACAATATTGAAGTGGGCGTGGCAAAATGACTCGACAGCGCCACCTAGAAAAATTAAACGGACGAGCCCCCGATCTACGAATCACGCACATGCACAAAAATTGGCACACACCTCAAACATGGCAAAAAATATGAAAAAGTCTCTTGGAGCCATATCTCAAACCCAACAGGAAGTCGGATATTTTTAACTTCCTGTGGCGAAAAAGTGGCGCTTTTGCCATTTTCAGACGTTGTATTTTAACGAACTCCTCCTAGGGATTTTATCTGATAAACACCAAAATTGGGTTTTGTCATCTTAAAGCCTTGGTGATGTTATATTGCGAAGCTTTAGAGTTTTCATCGATGGGCGTGTCCGTGGCGGCCTCGCAAACTTTGATGATTCGCCACAAAACAGGAAGTCTTTATAACTCTGGCATGCAATATTCGATCTGCCTCAAAATTCACACATTTAATAACAGTCCTGACCTGATCAGGTTTACGTGCCGATATCCAGTTACAGTTATAGCGCCACCTGCTGGCCACAGGAAATAACATGTTTGACACTGTAACAAACTCCTCCCACAAACTTTCCTGTATCAGCACCAAAATAGAGTGGTGTCATCTGAAAGCTCTAGCGATGATATATTGTAAAGATCTAGAGTTTTTGCAGAGGGGCGTGTCTGTGGTGGCATGACAAACCTCAACGCTTCGCCATGAAACAGGAATTTCTTATAACTCAACCACACAATGTCTGATCTGCCTGAAACTTCACATGATTGATAAAAGTCCTCTCCTGAACACATCTACATAACAATACTGAGTCAGTCATAGCGCCACCTGCTGGCAGAATGTAGTTTGTCTTAAAACACAATCTCCACACAATCTCAGATCTGCCTGAAACTTCACATGGTTGATAAAAGTCCTCTCCTGAACACATCCACATAACAATATTGAGTCAGTCATAACGCCACCTGCTGGCAGAAGGTAGTTTGGCTTATAACTCAGCCACACAATGTCCCATGTGCCTGAAACTTCACATGGTTGATAATATTCCTCTCCGGAAGACATCTACATGCCAATCTTAAGTCACAGTTATAGCGCCACCTGCTGACAGGTGGAAGTTTGGTATAAATCTGTGATTTTCTTAGATTTTTTTTTATATATCGGCTTAAATTATTATTGTTCGCTGTTCTCTGTCATCGTAAGGTCACCGGGCGGCGGTGAGCCCGGGTGCGAGGTCCCTTTCATCGCTGCTTGCAGCTTTAATTACTATTGCTATTGTATAATGTTAGAGTGTGTGCTAGAAATGTTGTGAAAGTCTGACTGAAGTGTGTGTTGATGCCTGTTTTCAGCTCTATAATCTCCTTTTGCTGGTGGAGTGTTATGTTCGCTCTGATGTCACGTCATGTCAGAGAGTTTGACTCTTTTCTCACCGGCGCTCCAGGCACTGCTGTGTGTTTGGATCACGCATGAGAAGAATGACTGTGTTTGTGTGTGTGTGTGTGTGTGTGTGTGTGTGTGTGTATGTGTGTGTGTGTGTGTGTGTGTGTGTGTGTGTGTGTGTGTGTGTGACAGAGATAATGAGGATGAAAGGGTTTTTATGGATGTGTTATATCCCTAATGGTTCAACCTGCCTTTGCTTTACACTGTTCATTCATTCATTCATTCATTCATTCATTCATTCATTCATTCATTCATTCATTCATTCATTCATTCATTCATTCATTCATTCATTCATTCATTCATTTTTTTTCTTATTGATGTATTTTCTGTAATTATTTATTTATCTTATTTATTTATGTATCTATCTTATTTATTGACGTATTTATTTATTTTTATTATTTATATTTTTACTATTTCTGTATTTTCTGTATTTATTTACTTATTTATTTATTTTTTATCTATCTTATTTATTCGTTCATTTTTCTTATTTATTATTCTTAGTTATTTATTTTATTTATTTATTTATCTAATTTCTTAATTTATTTTCTTATTTATTTATTCTTCTTATTTAATAATTTATTTTATTTATTTTTTATTTTTCTTATTTATTTATTATTCTTATTTTTATTTATTTTCCCAATTTATTTATTTATTTACTTTCTTGTTAATTTATTTTTCTTATTTATTTGTTTATTTTTCTTATTTATTTTTTCCTATTTAATAATTTGTTTATTTTTCTTATTTATTGTTTTCTTATTTGTTTATTTTTCTTATTTATTCATTTTTTCCTATTTATTTATTTATTATAATATATTTATTTTTCTTATTTATTTATTTTTCTTATTTATTTATTTTCTATATTTATTTATTTTCACAACAAAATTCCTTTTACTCTGAATTGTTTGATTTTCAAATGTTTTTAAAAATGTTATACAAATGTTATGTAAATGTTGTTTTAATATTTTTGCTTAAATAAAGGGTGACCAAAACAATAAATAAATAAATAAATAAATTAATTAATTAATTAATTAATTAATTAATTAAAAATAAATAAACAAGGGAAGTTTTCTGCCTGTATAGTTTGTATAGTTTTTGACATTGTCATTCAAAAAAAAAATAACAATTTCAATGATGTTTTTTGCACTCAATGAACCCTCTGAGGAGTTTGCATGTTCTCCCCGTGTTCGTGTGGGTTTCCTCCTGGTGCTCCAGTTTCCCCCACAGTCTAAAGACGTGTGGTACAGGTAAATAGGGTAAACTAAATTGTTCGTAGTGTATGGGTGTGAATGAGTGTGTATGGATAATTTCCAGAGATGGGTTGCAGCTGGAAGGGCATCCGCTGTGTAAAACGGGCTGGATAAGTTGGCGGTTAATTCCGCTGTGATGACCCCAGTTTAATAAAGGGACTAAGCCGTAAAGAAAATAAATCAATGAATGAACCCTCTGAACTAGAGCTAATTTGTAATTGATTGAGCTAAAAGTCTTAGTTAATTGTTTGTTAATAGCATGAGTTGTACACTAAAATGTGGCCAACTATATAAATAAACAAGAGAAGTTTTTGACGGTTTTTGACGTTGTCTGTCAAATCAAATAACAAATTGCATCACATAACAAGGTGCATTTTTTGGCACTCATTGAACCCTCTGACCTGTAGTGAGTGTGTTTATATAAGTACTGTTAAAACACACACATCTCATGTGTAATATATTTTATGAAGTAAAAAACATTTATTATATGGCCCTACCCCTAAACCCAGAAAATTGTGCAATATTTGCTTAATTCGAATGTCGAAAGATTCTGTTAAATATTATTTTGAAGCATTTTAAAACTACAAGGACATCGGAAATGTCCTCGTAAACCACCTTAATAGAGTACAACTTGTTCATAGCCATGTCATTATACAAAAAATGTCCTTGTAAACCACCAAAACCAGCACTCACACGCAATTTATGGTTAACCAGCCAGTGCGTGACCCAGATTATCCTGATCATGTGACTGCTGGGGTCTTCATGTTGTACAGCGGGTCATTACATGCTCTGCTGTGCCACCTGTAAGACGTGTGTGTGCTTCAACTGCATGAAGTGTGTGTTTGAGATTAGCCACACTTTATTATAAAAAGACTTAAAAATGAAATAAACGGCGTGCTTTGCATTTATGTTTGAGTGTAGAAAACGCAAGCTAAAAAAAAGGCATGCATTATGTAGCATGCAATCAGAAGCACTCACTCTAATTTGAGTGATTTCTCTCTGCTTCTGTCATTAATTATTTATTAAAGATTCCTGCAGTGTTCTTGTTTCACCACTAGAGAGCACACGTTTACTCTTATAGATTTTCCCAGCTGCTTTGGCCCAGATTTAACACTCTCTTAATCCATGAGTGCAAATCTCAAAACTGTTTGCTGGAACCTCAGAACTTTATTGCATGTCTGCAAAATGTAGTCACTCACCCAAAACATTTCATTCATGCTTCAACACTTTGTGATCGTGTCAGTAATTTGGCCAATGCCAAAGTGTTTGTCATTGTGAGAGGCACACTGTTGTTATTAATCCATCATGACATGTTTAACAGATTTAATCACAGTATGTCTGATAATATTTTTTCTTCTGGAGAAAGTCTTATTTGTTTTATTTCGGATGAAATAAAAGCAGTTTTTAATTTTTTAAACGCCATTTTAAGGTCAATATCATTAGCCCCTTTAAGCTAACTTCTTTTTCGATAGTCTACACAACAAACCATCATTATAAAGTAACTTGCCTAATTACCCTAACCTGAGCAGTTACAGTTTTTCTCGATTGCTTGGATGTAGTTGTCAACTGAAACTCCACATTTTCAAAACAGTTAACACACAGGCCTAAACCGCGGCACTCATGGTCTAAATGACACATTTTGCTTGCAAAAGGCACATATTGTGTCAAAACATTTAACATATGCAACAAAAGCTAGTTTTACCTTCAAACTACACAACTTGCAAACAAGTATATGAGCTCTTTCAATTAATCATTACACAATGGACAACAAAATACAAAATACAGAACTCAAAATGCACCACCATTGCTTGCCATTGTAGCTTATAGCCAATGGCATTTGTTGTCTCTATTTGGGCTGTCAAATTTGCCTTTTTGCAAAGAATTGGATCAAGAATAAGATGTGCTTTGATTGAATATATATTGAATTCATGACATTTTTCAAACTGTGGCTGAAAACTGAAATACTGTAAATAAAAAAAACAGACAAAAGTAATAAAATACTGTAAATATTAGAGAAAACACATGTAAACTAATATACAGTCAAATCTATTGGGAGTATAGGACATAGCCATATTGACCTCCTCCATCAATGCTGGCACAGAACAACACAGACCTTCCATCGTTTTTATAAGGTTTGCAGAATGATGGCTAATTGAAGATTTGTGTGAAGGAGTGTCAAACCGGTGCTTCAGTGAACTCATACTGATGTTGGTAGTTTTTAATAGTTAGGAATAGATGGATTCTGTTTGGTTACCAAAACTAAAACAATAGAGTTTGGACTGCTTGAATGACATCTGTGTTAACTGTTTGGAAAAATGGTGGGGAAAAGTCAACCCAATGAGAAAGGCTTTACACATTTGCAAGACCGGTCCTCTGCTCTGCTGGGATAGTGATAATGAAAATGAAGAGGAACCTAGTTTCTTTAACCAGGTCAAAGCAAACTAGAAAAACTGTAACCTAATTAACCTAGTGAAGCCTTTACATGTCACTTTAAGCTGAATAGAAGAGTCTTGAAGAATATCTGGTCTAATATTATTTACTGTCATCATGACAAAGATAAAATAAATCAGTTAATTCAGAGCAATTCCTTGCAAAATGTCAACCTTGTGTAACCAGGGATGTGACACTGACAACAGGGGTAAGGATCGGAATGCAGGGTGTTATTAGCGAGGATGGTCAGGCAAGCAATGATCAACACAGGAGCAAACAGATGTATAAGGGAAATCCAGAGTGGTAGTCGAAATAGCAGGCAAATGGTCAGAAGGCAGGCAGCAGACAGGAATAATCCAACAAAACAAAGCAAAGGTTTAAAACACGGAAAGCAAGACAAAGGAACCACGATGAAATGACGCAAACAGATAACAAGACTCAGCAATGAGCGTCTCAAAGTGAGATGTATTGTATGTATGTGTGTGTTATCAGTTCTTTAAACAGCAAGCATCAGCTGTGTGTATGCAATCAGTCCGGATCAATGACTGTAAAAAATATGGACGACGCGACAGCCCCTTTTCCCATTAAACGCCTTGAGGGCAAAACGCCTGCTTGACGGGCACAAACTGTCGCAAAAGACTGCTGAAATTGGAGCCTTGACATGCGCAGAAGGACTGTCTGATGGAGCCAGAGGAGGAGCCGCGAAAATGAGCGGAGTCGAGCTTCCAACCAAACGCTTTATGTAAAATCAACCACGCCCCCCGAACTTCTCATGCGTTTGCTGTCATATCAACACAAATGGATGTAATAACGTTAACAAATATGAGGGTTTTATATATTCAATCGCGCCAGCTCCGAGCCGCAGCGCATAACCTACTCGCGTTGTCGTGGGCTGATTCCGGCTCGCATGCGGCAGCGCCGGCTCGCTCGGCCGCCGCATCTGGCTCGATTGACTCGGGCTGGAATCGGGCAGTGAGTCCAGGCATCCGGAGTAGGTCCAGCATAGGTAGTCAGTCTGAGGGGTAAGTCTCCGGCAGGCGAGAATCTAGCTGGAACTGGCTCGAGTGTATTTTGCTATCTGGGTGGTTAGGCGTGTATCAGCAAACTAATAAAGCCCGAAAAAAGCCCTGACCTTAGCAAATAAACAGTGTTCCACCAGGATCATGTATGTCAGAAACTGTAGTTTACTGCTGAACTCATTTTGTCATGGTAAAATATCACAGAAATCGAATAATAACACTTCAGTCTCCTGCCGATGCTCAGACGTGCTGCTTTGAGAAACTGTCAATCACAGCTGTCAATCACGATGACACGCCCAGCATTAAATTACTGCTAAAAACAAACTGTTTACAAAAATGAAGATCTGCACCTATTTCAGCACAATAACCAGTGCCTTAATCC
This sequence comes from Danio rerio, assembly GCF_049306965.1. NCBI lineage: Eukaryota > Metazoa > Chordata > Actinopteri > Cypriniformes > Danionidae > Danio > Danio rerio. The sequence continues at coordinate 52,274,814 of NC_133193.1, read as the reverse complement.
ACCAGAACCATCTTTCGGGACAGTTTATTGCAAGTGTAATAAATTTTTTTATTTGGGCTCAAGTCTCCTTCATTAACACGGAGGAGGCGGGCTTTATGACTTGTACTGCAGCCAGCCCCCAGGGGGCGATCTAACGGCCGAGACCTTCACTCAAACGCAGGCTTGCGGCACACTTGGTCAGGATCTAGAACCGTGAGGAGCATGACTGGTTCTTGTAGTTCATTTATCTGCAGATTTGTAGTTAATGTGAATGTGAGTGTTTATCAGCGACCTCTGGTGGTTAGATCGCTGGTGATCATGACACCTTGCCATGAAAATAAATGTTTTCATCAAAATACCGTACTGTTTCTGCGTTTTTTATGTACGCCAGTGTTTTACAGTACTTTAGAAATACTCAAAAATGCATCTGTCAATATTTTTAAAACAGTTTTATTTGTATTTTTTTTATTTTGGTCACATCCATAACACATCTTTATTTCCCTCATTTAAAGTACAAAACATGTTTACTGACTGATATTCTTCTGGTCCCTTAACTCTGTGGTCAGCTGTTCTGGAAAATATAAGCAGATGCTTCAATACAATATTAACATATACATTCTATGTGAATCTATGTTTTGAGTTTTTACTGCAAATGTCTCATCCATAACGCTGAAATGGCTCATATTTATTATTTAATGTATGAATATTTCACGAATATATTAATTTTCACTTGCTTTTCGAAGTACAGCCAGCAGATGGCGCAACAACACTGATGAAAAAAGTCATCAACTCATACTCACAAACAAAACATTCATTCACTCACTCTTAGTCCCTTTATTTGTCAGGGGTCTCCACAGCGGAATGAACCGCCAACTTATCCAGCATATGTTTTACACAGTGGATGCCTTTCAAGCTGCAACCCAGTACTGGGAATCACCCACCCACCCACACACACACACTCACACACACACACACACACACACACACGATTCACAAACGAATCGCTCCTCTGTCAGTATGAGCAGTGAAAGCAGGAGAGGAGGTGTGTTCAGGACATGATTAGATCAAATTTAACAGGGAGGGTGAATAGTACATTTCTGTACACACAAACACAAGCTTTTGTCAGGAATGCCCGTGCGGTCACTGATCCATCAATGTAGAAAAGTGATGTAAAATTGTAATTTTCGTAATTAAAAAAAAAATTGCATACTAACATCCAGGAAAACCCCCGATCATAGATATATGTGTATATGTGTATATCTCTGGATTTTCATGGCCACAGTCCTCCACTGTACCTTGGTCCCGCATTCATTTCAAAGGAGCGCTACCCTGTAGCAAGATGGCGGCGCTATTGACGCATTCCGTCCAATAGACAACAACAGGCCAGGCGACATCTAATGTATATATCTATGGTGGAAGGAGACCCAAAACATTTAAGCAAAGTTATACAGTTTAAAAGCTAATAAATACCAAGGAAATGTGTGTACATTTTTGACTGTCTAGAAATTAATAAGAAATTCTCAAAAAAAAAAAATCTTTTATAAATAAATAAATAAAATAAGAATAATAAATAAATAAGAAAAATAAAAAATAAATAAAATAAATAAAATAAATTATTAAATAAGAAGAATAAATAAATAAGAAAATAAATGAATAAATTAGATAAATAAATAAATAAAATAAATAACTAAGAATAATAAATAAGAAAAATGAACGAATAAATAAGATAGATAATCTTTTATTAAATCTTTTAGGTAATTATAACAGACCTAAAATGGTAAACATTCAGACATCAGACATTTTTTACAAAATGGTTCCTTATTTAGCAGTGTATGTAAACTTCTGCCTTCAACTGTGTCTTATTAGCTGTTATTTATAATACGTTGTGCAAATAGGTGAGACTTACTGAACCAATCAAGGGTTCATGATTATATTTGAACACATTTTGTTCTGTCATGGAGAAGGTTTTCCATCTGAGCTGAACATTTCAATAATGCATGTCCTCAGCTTTCTGCGATGTACGTGTGAGCCTGATCCGTCTGATTCTGTCATCTCCATCCTGATGTTTGCACTGTCCTGTTGAGATCCACTTAGTCATCTTCAGATCCAGCAGATTAAAGATGCATCATAAAGAGTGTCACAGCACATTAAAGTCTTTCACTTTGTATGAGCTCGTACGGAGACGGCGTGCCACGCGTGTATACTGCATGCACTGGATTAATCCAGATGAAAGAAAGTCTTGCATGATGGTAATAATTTGATTAGGATGTTTACATGTAGGTGGCGCAGTGGTTGGCACTGTCACCCTACAGCAAGAAGGTTGCTGGTTTGAGTCCCAGCTAGGCCACTTGGCATCTCAGTGTGGAGTTTGCATGTTCTCCCCGTGTTGGCGTGGGTTTCCTCCGGGTGCTCCAGTTCCCCCCCCCAGTCCAAACCCATGCACTATAGGGGGATTGATGAACTAAACTGGCTGTAGTATAAGAGTGTGTGTGTGAATTAGTGTGTATGGGTGTTTCCAAGTGCTAGGTTGCAACTGGAAGGGCATCCGCTGTGTAAAACAGATCTACCTAAGCTCAAACTCCCCTTTCGCCCTGCAAACGAGAGGGAGCCCCGAGCTCGGGGATCTCCTGAGCTGACTACCGTTTACAAACTACAGTGGCACCGCCAGCATTTTGGAGCCATAGTATCACGGTACTACCATAGTACCAGTAAACCATGCAACCCTACAGTAAAGTTTGGCTTTCTAGAAACACGTCCTTAAAAATTGCTTAAAATAAGTACAATTTACACCAAGACGTTCAGTACAACTAATCACACTTCTTCTTCCAAGCCAAAAAAACAGCCGTGCTCTGAATCTCATCTGCTCTCTCAGGGCTTCAGGCACCAATGCTGAGACTTTTGAAGGTGAATTAGATGCTTTGAGTGCAGAACGCACACTAATATTCAGCTTAAAGTGACATTTAAAGGCTTAACTAGGTTAATTAGGGTAAAGTTAGGGTAATTCGGCAAGTCATTGTATAACAGTGGTTTATTTATTTATTTTTCTTATTTAGTTTTTTTTTTTTTTTCTCATTTATTTGTTTTTTTTCTTATTAGTTTATTTTTCTTATTAATTTATTTTTCTTATTTATTTGTTTGTTTTTCTTATTTATGTATTTTTCTTATGTATTTTTTGTTTTTCTCATTTATTTATTTATTTATTTATTCATTTTCTTATTTATTTATTTATTTATTTATTTATTTATTTATTTATTTATTTATTTATTTATTTATTGTCACGGCAAAATTCATTTGACTTTGAAATATGCAATTTTTGAATGTTTAAAAAATTTTATATAAATGTTGTGTAAAAGTTTAATATTTTTGCTTAAATAAAGGGTGACCAAAACAATAAATAAATAAATAATTAAATAAATAAATAAATAAATAAATAAATAAATAAATAAATAAATAAATAAATAAATAAATAAATAAATAAATAAATAAATAAATAAGAGAAGTTTTCCATAAAATACATGGTTTTTGACATTGTCAGTCAAATCAAATAACATTTTTAAATTTTTTTTTTTTGGCACTCACTAAACCCTTAAGTGAGTGTGTTTATATAAGTACTGTTAAGACACACACATCTCATGTGTAATATATCAAATATATGTAAACCACCTTATTAGAGTACAACTTGGTCATAGCCATGTCATTATACAAAAAATGTCCTTGTAAACCACCAAAACCAGCTCATCACAGGGTAATTCGGCAAGTCATTGTATAACAGTGGTTTGTTCTGGAGACAATCCAAAGCTAATATTGCCTGAGGGGGCTAATAATATTGATCTTAAAACGGCTTTAATAATATTAAGAACTGCTTTTATTCTAGCCGAAAATGAAACAAGTAAGACTTTCTCCAGAAGAAAAAATATTAAAGGAAATACTGTGAAAATTCCTTGCCCAGTGTGATGCTTTGAGTGCAGAAAGCTGACGCTCTGATTCTGAACACCAGGCTGTGCATTAACAGGGGAGACTGTGCTCTGATAAAGCCTGACACACACATAATTGCGTAAGACCTCAGAGAGCCGGCAGAGGGAGAGACGTGTCAGATGGCTCTAAAGTGTTATAATGGCCAATTACAGTCTATAGTGTGGCCACTTTGCACTCTGGACGTGTTTATAATGAGCAGTTAAGAAATAATTAGAGGTCAGAGGTCAGTGTTGTGTAACCCTGGGGTCAACGATGTTGGTGACACACGGAGAAATCAGACTTCAGTCACAATCCGAAGCTTGCTTTTCCCTAAAAACATACTCACAGATGAGGTCAGCAGGAAGATCGCTGGTTCGAGTCCCAGCTGGCATTTCTGTGTGGAGTTTGCAAGTTTTCACCGTCTTGGCGTGGGCTTCCTCCAGGTGCTCTGGTTTCCCCCACAGTCCAAACACATGCGCTGTAGGGGAATTGATGAACTAGATTGGCTGTAGTGTATGAGTGTGCGTGTGAATGAGTGCGTATGGGTGTTTCCCAGTACTGGGTTGCAGCTGGAAGGGCATCCGCTGTGTTAAAACATATGCTGTAATAGTTGGTGGTTCATTCCACGGTGGCAATCCCTGATAAATAACAGACTAAGCTGAATGAAAATGAACGAATGATGAAAATTGGCTTAGCTGGGCTAGACGTTGCTGTATTTTATCAGGTCCAGATCCACAGACACTTTGTTTCCCCTCAGATCCTGAAGCTGTCGAATTATATAACTGCATGATCTCATTAAGAAAATTATAGTGTAAGTTTCATAAAGAAAATATGCAAAACTCGAAGATCTGGACACTTGATTTGCTCCTCCAGTTTTCCTGAATGTGCTTTTCACATTCAGCTGCAGGGGGTTTCTTGGGTTTCTTGCTTCAGTAATGAAGGCAAAGGCCTTGCGGTTATTTAAAGCCGTGAAGGATGCATGTGCTACTGTTTATGTGTGTCTGAGTGCCCTTGTGTTATGTCATTAGTTAAGGATGAACAGAAGTGTAAATCATAGAGAGAGTTTTTAAGTGAAAATAAGTTGGCAGTTCATTCCGCTGTGGCGACCCCTGATCAGTAAGGGACTGAGCTGAAGGAAAATGAATGAATATGTTACATAAGCCAAGGCAGAGGGTAGCACGTTCGCCTCACAGCAAGAAGGTCGCTGGGTCGGCACAGTTGGCATTTCTGTGTGGAGTTTGCATGTTCTCCCTGCCTTCGTGTGGGTTTCCTCCGGGTGCTCCGGTTTCCCCTACAGTCCAAAGACCTGCGGTACAGGTGATTTGGGGAAGCTAAATTGTCTGTAGTGGGTGTGAATGTGTGTGTGGTGTTTCCCAGAGATGGATTGCTGGATAAGTTGGCGGTTCATTCCGCTGTGGCGACCCCGGATTAATAAAGGGACTAAGTCGAAGGAAAATGAATGAATGATTATGTTACATAAAAACATATTTCATTCATTTGAAATGTACTGTATGAGGAATGATTTAAAAGATAGCAAGCTAGACCAAATAGTAAGTGTGTGCGTGAATAATTCAGACAGCGGCCTGTAAACGCTGCAGGATCTTTACACTGTCAGTGCGCTGTGTGTTCTGTACTGTGGATCTACAGCAGTGTTAGACACTCAGGTGCGCTCTGGGCTGATAAAGCAGCAGGACACTCCATTAACAGCAGCTCCCTCATTTCCAAAACTTATCTCTCCGTGCAGTCGTTCATGTTTTCACAGGAGTTCGGGGAAAGGACAGAGCAAACCGCGTGTTTTAAAATGACAGTGGCCCTGATAAAATATTCATAAATGTCTTTATACTTTAAAGGTTTTGGTCTGTGGCTGACAGATGCTTTTTGCAGTGCATTTATAATCCTCATGTACAGTTGAAGTCAGAATTATTCACCTTTTTTTCCCCAAATGACGGATTCAGGAAATTTTCACAGTATTTCCTATAATATTTTTTCTTCTGGAGAAAGTCTTACTTGTTTCATTTCGGCTAGAATAAAAGCAGTTCTTAATTTTTTCAAACCAATTTTAAGGTCAATAATATTAGCCCTCTTAAACAATATTAGTTTTGGATTGTCTCCAGAATAAACCAATGTTATACAATGACTTGCCGAATTACCCTAACTTTACCCTAATTAACCTAGTTAAGCCTTCAAATGTCACTTTAAGCTGAATATTAGTGTGCGTTCTGCACTCAAAGCATCTAATTCACCTTCAAAAGTCTCAGCATTGGTGCCAGAAGCCCTGAAACAGCAGATGAGATTCAGAGCACGGCTGTTTTTTTGGCTTGGAAGAAGAAGGGTATATGCCGAGCTAGTGCTGTTCCCATGCTGATCCACTTCCGGTGACCTGTTATTGTAAACTTTTTCTCATTTCATACGGTTCCTTATACAGCATCGATGTTGTAATGTCAGTAAAATACATTCAGTTAAATAAACTTTAGCATTTATTAAGTTGCTCAAGCGTAAAACGAGACAAAAAGCTGTTCACTCGCACGCGCCCGTCAGAATCGGCAGGCTAACGCAGAAGCTCCATTGAATACACTGGAGTAAAATAAATGCTCATATATTAAAGATATGGCGGGGAAATGTCATTTAATGCAGTGCTTCTTGTACAATCTGAGACCCACTTTAAATCGGATATCACTCAGCTAGTGGAGATCGCTGATTTTTAAAGAAAACAGACCTTAAACGCACCCGATTTTGCATTGGCAATCAATTCGCCGGAAGCGCTTAACCCAGGTTACTGGCAAAGTAAAAGTCCTATTAGCATGCTTCAGCATATACCAAGTGTGCTGCAAGCCTGCGTTTGAGTGAAGGTCTCGGCCGTTAGATCGCCCCCTGGGGGCTGGCTGCAGTACAAGTCATAAAGCCCGCCTCCTCCGTGTTAATGAAGGAGACTTGAGCCCAAATAAAAAAATTTATTACACTTGCAATAAAATGTCCCGAAAGATGGTTCTGGTGGATTAAGGCACTGGTTATTGTGCTGAAATAGGTGCAGATCTTCATTTTTGTAAACAGTTTGTTTTTAGCAGTAATTTAATGCTGGGCGTGTCATCGTGATTGACAGCTGTGATTGACAGTTTCTCAAAGCAGCGCGTCTGAGCTTCGGCAGGAGACTGAAGTGTTATTATTCGATTTCTGTGTTATTTTACCATGACAAAATGAGTTCAGCAGTAAACTACAGTTTCTGACATACATGATCCTGGTGGAACACTGTTTATTTGCTAAGGTCAGGGCTTTTTTCGGGCTTTATTAGTTTGCTGATACACGCCTAACCACCCAGATAGCAAAATACACTCGGGCCAGTTCCGGCTAGATTCTCGCCTGCCGGAGACTTACCCCTCAGAGCTCAGACTGACTACCTATGCTGGACCTACTCCGGATGCCTGGACTCATTGCCCGAGTCAATCGAGCCAGATGCGGCGGCCGAGCGAGCCGGCGCTGCCGCATGCGAGCCGGAATCAGCCCACGACACCGCGAGTAGGTTATGCGCTGCGGCCCGGAGCTGGCGCGATTGAATATATAAAACCCTCATATTTGTTAACGTTATTACATCCATTTGTGTTGATATGACAGCAAACGCATGCTGAGCAGTTCGGGGGGCGTGGTTGATTTTACATAAAGCGTTTGATTGGAAGCTCGACTCCGCTCATTTTCGCGGCTCCTCCTCTGGCTCCATCAGACAGTCCTTCTGCGCATGTCAAGGCTCCAATTTCAGCAGTCTTTTGCGACAGTTTGTGCCCGTCAAGCAGGCGTTTTGCCCTCAAGGCGTTCAATGGGAAAAGGGGCTGTCGCATCGTCCATATTTTTTACAGTCATTGGCATATACCGCATTACTCTAGTTAAGCCTTTAAATGTCACTTTAAGCTGAATACTAGTGTCTTGACAATTATGTACTGTCATCATGGCAAAGATAAACTAAAAGTGACCCGTTTCAGTGTTCTAAACCTTCCCTTTGACATGTCTGTAAAGCGTGTCTCCTGTGTTCCCTGTAAGATGACATGCTGTTGGGAAAAGCCTCCGTCTGTGAGGAGAGCAGATGGCGGTGTGTTCGCTGCGGGCGCTCCTGCTCCTAGTGCTGCTGCTCACTGACTCTCCACACTGATTTACTGACGTTTCCTTTTGTCATCCGGCCGTCTGCATGAGCAAACGGGAAAAAGGGGGACATCTCTTATTAACGTTGGCCGAGAGAGCTTAACGTGCTGCAGTGGGGTATATACTGTATGCACAGCTAGTGTTTTCAGCCTCCGGTGAACGGTTAATGTGACTATTTACAATTTCATCCGGTTCCTTTTACAGCATCGATGTTGTAATGTTAGTAAAATACATTCAGTTAAACAGACTTAATCCTTTATTTAGTTGTTCAAGTGTAAAATGAGATGAAAACCGTTAGGAGCAGCAGGCTAGCACAGAAACTCCATTGAAAATACTGGAGTAAAGAAATGTTCATGGTTTAAAGACATGGTGGAGAACAACGTCATTTAATGCAGTTCTTCTTGTTCATCCTGAGACCTAGTTTATATCGTATATCAATCAGGCAGTGAAGATTACTGACTTTTAAAGAAATCAGAACTTAAATGCAGCGATTTTGTAATGACTGTTTTAACCCAGGCTCATTCTGATGACGTACCCCTGTATACATTTCTGGAGAGCACTAAATACATCCCAGTGCCATTCGCACTTGCTGTTCTCGCATAAATCCACCATAGGCTGTCGATTGACTGACTTTTCTTGTCGGCTTAGTCACTTTATTAATCTGGGGTCGCCACAGTGGAATGAACCGCCAACTTATCCAGCACATTTTTATGCAGCGGATGCCCTTCCAGCCGCAAACTATTTCTGGGAAACATCCACACACTCATTCACACACACACTTATACACTACGGACAATTTAGCCTAAACAGTTCACCTGTACCGCATGTCTTTGGACTGTGGGGGAAACCGGAGCACCCGGAAGAAACTCACGCGAAGGCAAGGAGAACATACAAACTCCACACAGAAACGCCAACTGAGCTGTGGATCAAACCAGCGACCCAGCAACCTTCTTGCTGTGAGTCAACAGTACTTCCTACTGCGCCACTGCGTCGCCCTGTTATTTACTTGTTTATTTCATTTTTTGTTGCGGTCAACTCCTCTGCGTCTTAAGTCTGCCAATGTACACGGTGAGCCACTTTGCAAACTGATAACAGTGGAAAACCCGTCCACATGTAGGTAAGTGATCAGCTGGTAGCGCAGAAAGAAACAGAAGCCATCAGCGGCGTCAAACCGTCCTGTATCCTTCGTTTTAAAGATGAAATGCAGTCGTACATACCTCTGGGTACATAATTCGTGCTCTCCAGAAATATATACAGGGGTACATTTTCACAAGGAATTATGTGTTAAGGACTTGTGTGGAACCCAGCTATCTTATCTTAATAATATGCAGGTAATAATCCAGTAGCAAATGGTATGAACTGTTACTTAAAACAAAGATGTATATAGTTAAAACTAATGTTTTAAATGTAGAACTTAATTATTTTCCAAACCAATGAAACCAAAGTGTGAACACAGCCTGACTCGTGTTGTTGGTATCTTTTTTCAGTCACTATTAATGCATCACCACTGTTAAAGTGTATGAATGGCGAGTCTGTCATTCTGCCTCAGATCTCCTTCTGAGCTCCAAGAAAACCGTACGATGACTGATTCGTCATTTCTAAGTAAGCCGTCACTTTAATTAGAAGAAACGTCTGATACGTCTTTTTAGCTTGATTAAATTTTAATGTTTTCTTTCAAAACATTGTGGAAGAAGCTAAAAGCCCATTTCAACAGTCGAACCATTTCTCGTGACGTTATAAAAGCGTATTTTTAACTCGTCTTTCTCTTGACTCACTCCGACTGTCAAACAACTCTTGTGGTACAAAACTATTACAGCACTGTTTTCCTCAGATTGACAGATTTCAGTTTCAAAAAGCACATTGAATAGAAAGTGTTAACAGAGATCAGTCTCATTATGGGAGCGTGACGGCCAATTAAAGAGGCTGATTATTATCAACCTTCACTTTTCAAGTAAACGTTCCCACAAACCCTGCAATAAACAACACCTGAGAACAAGACATCATGTGGCATTCTGCTTCGTTGTGCTTATAGAGACAAATCAACAAAAACAACTGGCAACACTTACTTACAATAACAGTACATGAATAATGATGTATGAATATGTTAATTAAGTGTTCATTCATTATAAACTAATTTTAAGGCATGCGCTAATCTCACAACAAAAGTCACATTGTTCGTTTATGTATGTTAATAGATTCATTAACACTTCAGTTTTAGTTAAACGTAACTAACATGAACTCATGAGCTGTTAATGTTTGTTTATGTCATGACTTTACTTGGAGGGGCACATTATCATTAACTTTTTCTTAACTACGCATGAACTTTTATTATTTAAATGTAACATGAATGTCCTTCTTGTGTGTATTAATATAAACAATATTAAGGTGTCAAGAATTAAGAATGAGTTAATGATAATGCGCCCCTCCAAATAAAGTTATGACATAAACATGCATTAACAACTCAATTAATGTTAGGTACATTTAGCTAAAACTAACAACCCAGACTCATTGATATGTACCCCTGTATACATTTCTGAAGAGCCCCAAATATATCCCAGGAGGTACTTTTTTTTTTACAGGTTTTGTTCTTCCGGATGCACCAGAGGGCGCTGTGTACGCTTTTTCAGATCTCAAATTTCTCTCACGAGCTGTTCTTGCGTAAATCCACCAGAGGTTGCTGTCGATTGACTGACTGACTGACCGACCAATCCCCTTTTTTTTTTCTACCACGTTTTCGGATTTCGCCGCGTTCTCACCCTGTTACGAAACTCGTTCTCTTAATTTTTGGTATTCTGTTTTCGTCTTACCTGATGGCTGGAACTGCTCTTCCCCGGACTCGAAACCGGTCACCGTGGTCAACTCCTCTGCATCTCGAACCTGCCGACGTACACGCTGAGTGGACAAACGGGTTGCAGCGGGGAAGCCCTCCACAAGGAGGTAAGGCAAGCGCGAAAGGGAACAGCGTCACACCGCCCCGCAGCGTTCGCTTGAAAAAAATAAACGCAGCTGTACGTACCCCCCGGGACGTATTCCGCTGTCTCCAGAAACGTCCGCGGGACTACGCTTTTTGAGAATGAGCTTAGGTTGGTGTTTTCAAAAGCAATTCAAAAAAAGAAGAGCCCTCACGGCCGCCTAAATTTCACCACGTTTATTATAGTTCTTACCACATTCTTACCCTGTTATTTACTTTCTTTCTTATATTGTTTTTTTCAACGCAAATAACACACTAGAAGGACATTCAAAACTGTTTAAACAATAAAAATGCAAAGATTAGAATGAGTTGATGATAATGCGCCCCTCAAAGTAAAGTCATGACATAAACATACAATAAACAAAATAACAACCCAGGCCCATTATTGATACATACCCCTATATACATTTCTGAGAAGCACCAAATACATCCCAGGAGGTACGTTTTTTTTGCAATTTTTGTTTTCACAAATCCACCAGAGGTCGCTGTGTACGCTTTTTCAGATTTCAAATTTCTCTCGCAAGTGCCATTTGTGCCTGCTATTCTTGTTAAATCCACCAGAGGCCACTGTCGACTGACTGACTGACTGACTGACTGACTGACACACCCACCCACCCCCTTCCCATAACTCAACCGATAGTGTTTTCAAAAGCACAGATTGACCAGCGCCCGCCCCTTCCCTAAACCCAACCGATAGTGTTTTCAAAAGCAATTCAGAAAAAGAAAAGCCCTCGCGGCCGCCTGATTTTTACCACATTTTCAGATTTTACTACATTTTCACTCTGTTATTTACTTGTTTATTTTATTCTGTGCCTTTTGATTTTGTTTTACCTGCTTTCTGGAAACATTCTTTGACGGACTCAAACCACGTCATCACAATCAATTCTTCTCTGTGTCTCAAGTCCGTCAATGTACATGGCGAGCTACTGGGCAAACTGGTAACATCGGAAAAGCCGTCCACACAGAGGTAAGCGGTCAGCTGGTAGCAGGAAAAGAAACAGAAGTCGTCGTCGGCATCATACGTGAAGTTTAGTTTTAAACTAATTTCGAGAGGAGCATGGGAAGTTCCCCTTGGCCTCACCAGTGGGGGAGTTTGAGATCAAGCTCAATCTCCCCTCGCTCTGCAAAAGGGGGAGCCCTGGGGACGAGGATCCCTTGAGCTCACGGGCTCTTTCCCGGGACAGCATGCCAAACAAGCTATGTATAAATCATGAGCTAAGTGTGAACTCTTGAAAGCCCCCTAGTGGTCAGCTGGTAGCACGAAAAGAAACTGAAGTCGTCAACGGCATCATACAGCCCCCTAGTGTTCATTTTAAAAATGAAATGCTGTCATCCGGAACTCTGGATACATAATCGGCACTCTCCATAAATGTATACGGAGGTGCATTTTCACAACGAGCCTGTGTTGAGAACTAATAAACTAATTAACAAACATGAACTAACCAGTAGTCAAGGTAGTCATGTAACTCATGTTGTAGCTCTTGAATAGTGCACGCCTTAACTCATCACTAGTTCATAATGAAGCAACATCAGTATTCATGTACTGTTATTATAACGTGTCACATAAATGACTAATACCATTCCCATCTCTGCATGTTCAAACACAGATTTAAACACCCGTATCTTCACGTCCCTCTTTATCCCCGATGAACGATCATCTGCAAGTGAAAGTCACACACATCTGAAATAGCATATGATACTATACATAAGAAAACCCCAGAACATGCAGTCATAATCACTTAAAGACTATACAAAAATCAACATGATGAACGCATGTACAAATAATCAATGATGTGTAATCTTTCGTACCGACGGAAACGAAAAGCTAGTCTCAAACGCAACGCTTGCATTTGTGGGACTGATTGAATAGCTCAGGCACTGCTTGATGGTTTTCGGTGAGGATGAAGGATGCCAGTGTTTTCCCGCCTCTGTTCTCCTCTGCTTTATTCCTTCAGGTCGAGGCATCCTGTAGTGTGAAAACTTAAAACGTGGTGTAGATGTAGACGAAGATGACCACCAGCAGGTTGAGCACGGTGCCGATAATCCCCAGTATGGCCAGAATCCTCTCCTCCCGGTCGTTCTCTGGCTCCTCCGCGATGGCCCGACACCTGTGATGATGGCCATGGGGGAGCATGTTTAACATCACTGATCCCCACCTCCAGGGGGAGCCACGCCTGCTGTGGAGACAGAGACACGTGAGTGAAGAAGAGCTCTGGCAGAAATTCTTCTCGTATTTATATGCATATAGTAGTGCTTGTTATAAATCGTGTCTCTGTGCACACCATTACATTGGAAAAATTAATTTACCCTAATAATCTTTAATCAAATACCGTAACCTTCCCTGCACCCTCAAAATGACTTTTTTTTTCATTTCTGGTCACATGGAATGCCTTTAGGGCGGGGCTATTAGTCATTTAGGGTGGAGCTATCAGTCCTTATGGGAGGGGATATTATTAATTTGGAGAGGGGACATCAGTGGTTTAGGGACTGGCTATCAGTCCTTTGGGGTGAGGCTATCAATCATTTAGGGAGGATATATCAATGAGGGCGGAGCAATCAGTCTTTTAGGGAGGGTCTATCAGTCTTTTAGGACAAATCTATCTGACATTTAGGGATGGGCTCTCAGTCCTTAATGGCAGGACTATAGTTCCTTTAGGAAGGGGTTATCGGTCCTTAAGGGCAGAGCTATGAGTCATTTAGGGTGGAGCTCTCAGTGCTTTAAGGCGGAGCTATGATTCATTTTGGGTGGAGCTATCAGTGCTTTAGGGTGGAGCTATGAGTCATTTTGGGTGGAGCTATCAGTGCTTTATGTTTATGCTTTCAGTGCTTTAGGGCGGAGCTATGAGTAATTTAGGGCGGGGCTATCAGTGCTTTAGGGTTATGTTATCAGTGCTTTAGGAAAGGGCTATCAGTCCTTAAGGGTGGAGCAATACATCCTTTAGTGAGGAGCTATCAGTCATTTAGGGCAGAGCTATCAGTGCTTTAGGGCGGATCTATGAGTCATTTAGGGCGGGGCTATCAGTGCTTTAGTGCTATGCTATCCATGCTTTTGGAAGGGTCTGTCAAGTCCTTAAGGGAGGAGCTATACATCCTTTAGGGTGGAGCTGTCAGTCAGTTAGGGCGGAGCTATCAGTGCTATAGGGAGGGTCTATTAGACATTTAGGGTGAAACTATTAGTCCTTAATGGCGGGACTATTAGTCCCTGGCAGGGGGAGGGAGGGCCTATCAGTGCTTTAGGGCGGGACTATCAGTCTATTAAGGCTATCTTTAGAGCTATATATCTGACATTTAGGGATGGGCTATCATTCCTTAATGACAGGACTATCATTCCTTTAAGGCGGAGCTATCAGTGTTTTAATGATAGGGTATCAGTTCTTTTGGGTGGGGCTATCAGTCATTAAGGGCGGAGATATCATTGCTTTAGCGAGGGTCTATCAGACAGTTAGGGAGGAACTATTAGTAAATGGCGAGACTATCAAACATTTAGGGGGGCTAGCAGTGCTTAAGGGCGAAGCTATAAGTCCTTTAGGGTGGGGCTATCAGTCCTTTAGGGAGGGGCTATCAGTGCATTAGGGCGGGGCTATCAGTCCTTAAGGGAGGGGCTATCAGTGCTTAAGGGTGGGGCAATCAGTCTTTTAGGGCAGGGCTATCAGTCCTTTAGGGTAGGGGCTATCAGTGCTTTAGGGCGGAGCTATGAGTAATTTAGGGCGGGGCTATCAGTGCTTTAGGGTTATGCTATCAGTGCTTTAGGAAAGGGCTATCAGTCCTTAAGGGTGGAGCTATACATCCTTTAGTGAGGAGCTGTCAGTCATTTAGGGCAGAGCTATCAGTGCTTTAGGGCGGATCTATGAGTCATTTAGGGCGGGGCTATCAGTGCTTTAGTGCTATGCTATCCATGCTTTTGGAAGGGTCTGTCAAGTCCTTAAGGGAGGAGCTACACATCCTTTAGGGAGTGGCTATCAGTCCTTTAGGGAGGGCTATCAGTGCTTTAGGGCGGGGCTATCAGTTCTTAAGGGAGGGGCTATCAGTGCTTAAGGGCGGGGCTATCATTCCTTTAGGAAGGGGCTATCAGTCCTTTAGGGCGGGGTTATCAGTTCTTTAGGGAGGGGCTATCAGTGCTTTAGGGCGGGGCTATCAGTCCTTTAGGGAGGAGCTATCAGTGCTTTAGGGTGGGGCTATCAGTCCTTTAGGGAGGGGCTATCAGTCCTTTAGGAAGGGGCTATCAGTGCTTTAGGGGGGGGCTATCAGTCCTTTAGGGAGGGGCTATCAGTGCTTAAGGGCGGGGTTATCAGAAAATGTCTCATTTTTGCCCTGCTTTTGTACATTCATCAATCTTCCTTCATTGTGTTAGCAACACCCATCTTCCAAATATCCAACCAGATTCCAAGGTTGGAAATAATGCACCACAATACCTTTTTTTTTCATTTTAGAACCATTTCAGTTGGATGTACGTCTCAGCGACTTTAAGCAGTTGTCACAGAAGTTTGTGCATGCTAAATTCTGTTGTATGATGCTGCAAAAAGGGACGGGATGATATGAAAATGATGCATCACTGATAAAACAAACGATTGCTCTGTATTTTACATTTCTGTTCAGAGAGGCTGTGTTTTGGTATTTTATTGGTCTCACGCAAACACATAATGTGAATTCACCTGTCAAAGATCACTGAGTTTGAGCTTTGGACAGCAGATATATGGTAAACTTGTTGTACAAGCTTGCGTTTTAAAATCAAGTCCATGTGAACTGCCTAAACAAACATCACTCAGTAGAAACCACATATTTGATGTGTAGAATAACATCATTGTTCGAGCAGTATTCACACAGAAATAAATACACAGAGCCTGTTGTAAGATGTGAAAACATCATTATCATATTCTTCGAGAACATTTACATAAATATTCACACGCACATGAGTCTTCATGTTTGGTTCATGAGCTGAGAAATCGAATGAGAGCTGAAATCATATGAGGCATATTACACTTCACCATCGCTCGACTGAAGGCTTGCTCTGAAAATAGAAATCTCTGGGTTGTCGTTTCCGTCTCGCTCCATGAATCCGCTTCTCCTGTCTAATCTGACGTGACTCACATGTCAAAGTCAATGTTTTATAATGCATGTTCAGCCTAATCACGCGCAGCCAGCTTTGCCACCTTGTCAGTAAACAGCTAATCGGTTGGACATGAACTGAGCAGATGCACAAGCATTGAGGGCTTCCAGGAAAGATGCATGTTTGTTTAGTGATATTGCTGTGCATCTTTTAAGGTGTCCGTCAACTTTGTCTGCACAATAATGGACAAACTAATATTGTGAAACAATCTCATCATGACTGGAACAGCTCTATTTGGAAAGGGTTTTATTGTCCTCTAGTATTTTCAATAGAGTTTCATGTGCTGATCCTGATGGCGCTTGTGTTTAAACTGCTTTTCATCTCGTTTTACGCTTGATTTGCTTGACATTCGACGCTGTAAAAGAAACCGTATGACATTGAAAATAGTCACCGGCAGTAAAAACACTAGCTGTGCATATACGCTCTATGGTGGACTGTGTTTTATTGTGTGCAGTAGAGATGCGCGGTTGGCGGTTATAGCCGCGGACTCCGCGGATAAACCGCGGATCGGGCGGATGACGTTACGAAAAAATTATATTTTAATTAAATTCGGGCGGGTGGCGGGCGGTTGTACTGTTTTTATATTCATAGCTGGCGCACCAACGAAAAAGCCTGGGACTGACTTCACAGAATGGGAGGAGGAATCGGATACATTAATTCTGGATGAAGTGTACAGAAGTATTCCTCTACAAACTTCCGTATAGACGGATCAGCAGAGGAAAATCTACTTTCCTTTTGGGAGAAATAAGGCCAGGCATTCCCATGACTACAGCACCTTTACAAGAGAATTCTATGCATTTCAGCAACAAGTGCTGCGAGCGAGCTCTCCTTCAGTGCAGCAGGGCGCATTATAGTGGCTATGCAGGCGCTCCCGTCTGAATCCTGACACAGATGCTATTTTATTCCTGCATTGTGCCAAGAAAAAATCAAACTAGACCTAAGGTCAGGCATATTAAACCAATTAGCCTATGTTATTTAGGTTACACATATGTTTAATATAAACTTTTGAGTTCGGTCAGCTGATAATTTTACGTTCATATTGGTTTAGCCTATTCTATTCTAGACATGTTGGCCTCGCTTTTACGTTCCGAGGCTTAGGTTATTTTGCCAGAATTTCTTTGTCGCAAATTTAATGGCGTAGTATTTCGTTATGCTTCAAGTTTGAGGGGAATGGGGATGATCCTAAGTCCATGGGTTATTGGGGCTCTTGTCATACATGCACTTTAGCCTGGTCAGGTTCGCTCAAAGAGGGATGGCATATCTATTTTTCTAATTTAATTTCTAATTGTGGGGGTGACTGAACCTACAAGGCTAAGGCACGATATGACGTTTTAATTAAAGAATTTTCAACTGTTTGCCAAAGCATGCGACAATAGCCTATGCCTACATTAAGATAGCTATTTATGTTAATATTTTTTTTTACTGCCTGTTGTTTCTTTTGGCATATAAAATAGGTATTGTCTGATAGAGATATCAATAAAGGTTAATCTGTGTCGCAGAACTGTGTTGTTTCCGATTTCTACAAGCTCAATAACATCCACAGCAAAAAAAAAAAAATAGTCGAAAAACTGTGCCCAGTAATTAGATGTGCAAGGCAAGCAGGTACGTTTTTGGGGTTGCTATGGACAACTACAAATGCAAACATTATTAGGCTATAATGTAAATGACTTAATTTATCTATTTACTAAAAAATTAAGTGAAATAGGCATTTAGTAGTAGGCTAAATAGCAGCATGTTGAAATGATGTGTCAATGCGTTTTCTATTAGGCTACAATAAAAAAAAGTTGTATAGTACAGTGCGTTTAATTTAGGCTATTTATTTATTTTTGTCCCTGTGCGCCGATTGGAGACTGAGTTCACTGCTGATATTCTGAGAGCTCGGGTGCTTCTCATTTCTTATTTGTGCATCCTCGTTTCCTTTCCTTGCTTTCTTTCCTCGTGTTTCCAACCCACCGGGATAACGTTACGAGGGAAGGACGCAAGGAAAAGACTGAAGGACCGAGGAATCGAATCAAGTGAAAAGACACGTCTTCGTATCTTTAGCGTCACTTCAAAGCGTCGTCAATTAATGACTTGCACGTTTGGATTAACTGCATGTCTACATTAAAGTCATTCTCTATTATATAATGATCAATAAAGAAACATTAATTTAATAAAAAAAAAGGAATAAGCCATTCAAATAAAGAGCCCAATCAGCAGATGGCGGGCGGGTGCGGTTTTAAAAATTGGTCAAAAATGTTAGTGCGGATGGATGGCGGACGGATGATGAATTTTGTCATGCGGTTGCGGATGAAATAATAGCCCATCCGCGCATCTCTAGTGTGCAGTTCTGGTCTCTGAAGATGGCTGGAGGTCAGCAGCACTGAATCAAGCAGCTGTTGCAGAAGCAGAAGGACTCATGAGACTCTGTGAGACAAGCCTGTCACCCTCTCTCCGCTCTGCTGTGGTTTAGCCATTCAGCGGTGAAACGCGATTATTTCCAACCCAATTAGGGGGAAATACAAGCGGCACCTCCTCGCTCCGGGCCCAGGCACTTGCACATGGCGCCTGCGAACGCCTTGCGAGGCTCAGAGGGATATTCAACAACCCTGCGCAACAGCCAAATGGCTTCTAGAAATGAGCGGGAGTGAAAGAAACAACGAAAGAGAAACGCATGGAAAGCCACGGCTGCACATGCTCTGAATGCTGAGGAACTTTTTAGAAGTATATCACAATAAACACTGAAAAATAGACTCACTGGATTTACTCAATTTTTTAAGGTTAGTGGTTGAAATCAATTCATGTGGGCTGAATTTAAACAACCTAATTTAGTTATGTTCAACTTAATTTGTTTAAATTCAGCCTATATAAAATGGTTTACAACTAGTTACCGTTAAAAATGTAAAAGTTTTTTTAGGGTGTTCTCACCCTATAGGCTATCCAAACTGTGCCCGGGTGCATTTGACCCCCATTTCCTGGTTCAAGTGTGAGTGCAATCAGGTATAAGTTATTATATACAGACATAGTTAACCTGCAATTTTATAAAATGTAATCTAACCGGCCACTTTATTAGGTACACCTGTACAATAGCTCGTTAACGCAAATTTCTAATCAGCCAATCACATGGCAGCAACTCAAAGGCAACAGTAACTCAAATAAGCACTTGTTACAACCGAGCTCTGCAGAAGAGCATCTCTGAACACACAACACGTCCAACCTTGAGGCGGATGGGCTACAGCAGCAGAAGAGCACACCGGGTGCCGCTCCTGTCAGCTAAGAACAGGAAACTGAGGCTACAATTCACACAGACTCACCAAAACTGGACAATAGAAGATTGGAGAAACGTTGCTGCTCTGATGAGTCTCCATTTCTGCTGACACATTCGGATGCTCGGGTCAGAATTTGGCCTCAACAACATGAAAGTATGGATCATCCTGCCTTGTATCAGAGGTTCAGGCTGGTGGTGGTGGTGTAATGGTGTGGGGGATGTTTTCTTGGCATGCTTTGGGTCCATTAGTACCAATTGAGCATCAACGCCACAGCCTACCTGAGTATTGCTGCTGACCATGTCCATCCCTTTATGAGCACAGTGTCTCCATCTTCTGATAGCTACTTCCAGCAGGATAACGCAGCATGTCATAAAGCGTGAATCATCTCAGACTGGTTTCTTGAACATGACGATGAGTTCACTGTACT
>NC_133193.1:52210000-52250000 GCF_049306965.1 Danio rerio | reverse complement strand
TATATATTGAATTCATGACATTTTTCAAACTGTGGCTGAAAACTGAAATACTGTATATAAAAAAAACAGACAAAAATAATAAAATACTGTAAATATTAGAGAAAACACATGTAAACTAATATACTACAGTATAGGACATAGCCATATTGACCTCCTCCATCAATGCTAGCACAGAACAACACAGACCTTCCATCGTTTTTATAAGTTTTGCAGAATGATGGCTAATTGAAGATTTGTGTGAAGGAGTGTCAAACCGGTGCTTCAGTGATTTCATACTGATGTTGGTAGTTTTTAATAGTTAGGAATAGATGGATTCTGTTTGGTTACCAAAACTAAAACAATGGAGTTTGGACTGCTTGAATGACATCTGTGTTAACTGTTTGGAAAAATGGTGGGGAAAATGTGTCAACCCAATGAAAAAAGGGTTTACACATTTGCAAGACCGGTCCTCTGCTCTGCTGGGATAGTGATAATGAAAATGAAGAGGAACCTAATTTCTTTAACCAGGTCAAAACAAACAAGAAAAACTGTAATACTGCCCTTATTTCCGTTTTTGGTATAAGATTGCAGAAGAATGGTTTGACTAGAAATGTACAGTTTTTTACAATCATGCTGATTACTTTTTAGTCAATCGGCAGAACTACACTTCGAACCGCTGTGGTTTAAAGACCGTTCTTACAGATGCTTAATTTGAACAAGTAAAAAATACTCATCCTAAAACATGAAATAAATGTTATAGAAAGCAAAAAAAATTACTTTCTCAAGCATCAACATATTGTTACAACACCAAATTATACATTTTTTAAATGTATTTCTTGAATAGTCATGCTCCAATGAAAGATCTGCCAGACGGAGCCTTATAATTCCAAGTGGAAAATGACTTTTCAGAATGAGAAGTTTCTATCTGCATTTACTGTAGTTTATTTACTCCAGTTTGCAAATGTAAGAGAACTTTGATAATTTACATTTAGATTACCCTTAGGGTCATGTTACAGTTTTTCTCAGTCTCTTTGGTGCATTTCTCACAACACTATTTAAATTTGCACAACAGTTAATGCATTTCCTAAAACAATTAGTCATTTCAAGAGTTCCCACTTAGATATGCTTGGCACTTATAGCAGGTTCGGCATGCTGTCCCGGGAGAGAACCCTGAGCTCGGAGATATTTGAGCCCAGGGCTCCTGCCCGGTCTAGAAGCATATCAGGAGAACCGAGATCAGGTAGGTCTCGATCGCTCCCCCTTTAGAAGGGGAGAAAAAGGAGGAGATGGGGTGGAAGGGGGGATTCTTCCAAAACGAAGATAGTGCAATGAGGAGAAAGTGATCCATTTATATTAAGCTAGGATCATTCTGATTGGATTATTACTGATTACGGATGAGTGGCCAATCATATCACGTGCTCCTCTCGAAATTAGTTTATAAAACTTAACTTGTGCACATCATAGTAGCAGTTTCTCATTCCTTCCAACAAATTACAGATGCTTGGACATGCATCAATTGCTTTCATTCAACTCTCTGCTATTTATAACATGATCATCTGCTTATGTCATCTCAGTCAAAATGAACTAAACTTGTGAATGCTAAATGACACTTTGATTAACATCAATACTTGCTTTTGAGGAATGAACTCTCCATTTTAAGCATGTGACGCGCTTTTGCAGGTTATCAGCTAGGTTTTGCAGTTTGTACTAATTGTTTTGAGAAATGCATTAACTGCTGTGCAGAAATGCACTGGTGTTGTGAGAAACGCACCAAAGCGACTGACAAAAACTGTGATGTATAAAAGAGAACCGCTACACACATGTTGTCTGCTATATGGAATCCAAAATCTTTAAGGCTCAATGTCTCAAAATCATTTAGATCGCAGAGAGAACCTTATAATTCTAAAGTGACGATTAGGCGATGCACCATGAGTTTATCAGGAATGACTGTATTTTCCTTAAATAATGCCGACTAACATGAACAAATACTGTAATAAATGCAGTAATGTTTATGTTAGTAAATGCATTAACTAATACAACTCTAATGTTACTGTAAGATTGTAAAGAGCATCTGCAGTAAAAATGTGAAACATACATATTCAGTGTCTTGTACTCAGATACCTCACTAAATGCAGTGATGTCTAACTTTGCTGTAGTTTTCAAATGGCTGTGCAAATAGTATATAGTGCTGTCTTGAGCATTTTCAGGACGTGTCACCAAAATCTGACTTTTTAGCATTGGAAAAAAATTACAGAGTAAACTGACATAATGAAAACATGACTAAGCCCTTTGACTATCTTGTTCATCAACAATGGTGTCAGGACGTTTCTTCTTGATGACTCTGACACTTTGATTAACATCAATACTTGCTTTAGAGGAATAAACTCTCCATTTTGAGCATGTGACGCGCTTTTGCAGGTTATCAGCTAGGTTTTGCAGTTTGTACTAATTGTTTCGAGAAATGCATTAACTGTTGTGAGAAACGCACTAAAGTGACTGAGAAAAACTGTAATCATGCATCAACATTTACTACTGACATTATGGACATCTAAAGCCATGCTTGTTAACATTAGTCAATGCACCATGAGTTTATCAGGACATAGACATTTAGTCATTTAGCCGACGCTTTTATCCAAAGCGACTTACAAATGAGGACAAGGAAGCAGTTTACACAACTATAAGAGCAACAATGAATAAGTGCTGTAGGGAAGTTTCAGGTGTGTAAGAAGTGTAAGAACGAAAAACTTTAGTAATTTTTTTTGTTTTTTTATTTGTTTATTATTTTTGTTTTTTGTAGTACAGTTAGCAGTGGAGCCAGAGAGGCAATTGCCCATTAGGAAGTGAAGTGGAGACTAAATAGTTGAGTTTTTAGTGGTTTCTTGAAGACAGCGAGTGACTCTGCCGTTCTGATGCAGTTAGGGAGTTCATTCCACCAACTGGGCAGATTGAATGCCAGAGTTCGGGAAAGTGATTTCTTCCCTCTTTGGGTTGGAACCACGAGGCGACGTTCATTCACAGAACACAAGTTTCTGGAGGGCACATACATCTGCAGAAGCGAGAGCAGATAAGAAGGAGCAAAGCCAGAAGTCACTTTGTAAGCAAACATCAGAGCTTTGAATTTGATGCGAGCAGCAACTGGCAGCCAGTGCAAACGGATGAGCAGCGGAGTGACATGTGCTCTTTTAGCTTCATTAAAGACCACTCGTGCTGCTGCGTTCTGAAGCATCTGAAGAGGTTTGATAGAGTTAGCTGGAAGCCCGGCTAGTAGAGAGTTGCAGTAATCCAGTCTGGAGAGAACAAGAGCTTGAACAAGGAGTTGAGCTGCATGTTCAGATAGGAAGGGTCGGACCTTTCTGATGTTATAGAGTGTGAATCTGCACGATCGAGCAGTTCTAGAGATGTGGTCAGAGAAGTTTAGTTGGTCATCAATCGTTACAGGAATGACTGTATTTTCTTTAACTAATGTTAACTAACATGAACAAATACTGCAATAAATGCATTGTTCATTGTTTATGTTAGTAAATGCATTAACTACTTCAACCCTTTTGTTAAGTGTTACCACACTTATCTTTGACTCCATTAAGACTCCATTGCTCATTTTAATTGAGGGAATGAGTTTACACAATTAAATTAGTTCAGTCAATGTATTACGTTTTCCAGCGCTGACATTTCTCTTCCTGCACTTCTTCTGACCTTATATGCATGCTATTTTAGCCAGCATTGGCCGGAACTGAAAGCTCGTCTGGGTGCAGACACGAACCCAGGCTTACAGCACTAAATGAATGAGAAACAAGGGCACACATCCAATCAAGCGCAAGTTCATTCATTACTTTGATTGATTTATGTGCCAATTAGTGCCTCTGGAAACTTGGCACCACTTTAGACGTCTTGATTATTAGTGACATGAGTTTATCTGAGCGCTCTCGCTTCACAATAGATAGAGACGGTCATTAGGCTCTGTGGATCATTCAGATTGTGTGGGAAAGCAATTGTCCATTTTTACTTCCTGAAAAGTGTTTAATATATCGCCGAAGGTCACTCGAGAGCTCGAATCACGCTTCAGGAGCAATTCAAATCAAACCTAGATATTTAAAAGACATTGAATTTTGAAAGCATAAATAAGTAATTTTGAAAATTAACAATTTAAACCATTTCTCAGTGATTATAGGCCGGATACACTCACCGGCCACTTTATTAGGTACACCTGTCCAACTGCTTGTTACCGCAAATTTCTAAACAGCCAATCACATGGCAGCAACTCAATGCATTTAGGCATGTAGACATGGTCAAGACGATCTGCTGCAGTTCATAATAGTTTGTTACAATGTACTTATTGTGTAAATACATGTATTTACTGTGTAATTTTGCTTGATTAAATATATGTAGGTAATTACATCTGTTATAACTTTTGTAATTACTTTTGTAAATACACTGTTGACCATACCTTACACCTTAACCTACCCTTAAACCTACCCATGCCACCAA
The DNA here is from genome assembly GCF_049306965.1 of Danio rerio. Taxonomy (NCBI): domain Eukaryota; kingdom Metazoa; phylum Chordata; class Actinopteri; order Cypriniformes; family Danionidae; genus Danio; species Danio rerio. The sequence goes on along the minus strand of NC_133193.1, from coordinate 52,245,536 downwards.
ACCTGTCCATAACACAACCTCTGTCCTAACTCAAAAGCACCACAAGTGTTCTCAAATACATTTTAAACACAGTAAGTACATTGTATTTATTTTTTGATGTAAGTACATAGTAGTTTGGGACACTTAATATGGTGTAATGGTGTGGGGGAGATTTTCTTGGCACACTTTGGGTCCATTAGAACCAATTGAGCATCTTATCAACGCCACAGCCTACCTGGGTATTGTTGCTGACCATGTCCATCCCTTTATGAGCACAGTGTCTCCATCATCTGATGGCTACTTGCAGCAGGATAACACACCATGTTATAAAGCTCAATCATCTCAGACTGGTTTCTTGAACATGACGATGAGTTCACTGTACTCAAATGGCCTGCACAGTCAGCAGATCTCAATCCAATAGAGCAGCTTTGGGATGTGGTGGAACGGGAGATTGGCATCATGGATGTGCAGCCGACAAATCTGCAGCAGCTGTGTGATGCTATCATGTCAATATGGAGCAAAACCTCTGAGGAATATTTCCAGTTCCTTGTTAAATCTATGCTATGAAGGATTAAGGCAGCTCTGAAGGCAAAATGGGGTCCAACCTGGTACTACGGTGTACCTAATAAAGTGGCCGGTGAGAGTATTTTGATGCATTTGAACAAAACTGATTCTGTACAGGCATACATTTATTAAAATAATAGTTTAGCCACAGAACATCTTTAGTAATACAAACTGTTTTTCCTAACATGAATTTGGCCTACTGATTTTTGGCACGTCATCGTAAATTATTTGGTTAGATAAGCTGCAGATTTGGCTTCAGTACTGTCTAATCTAATGTATATGCACACATATAATATTGTAAAGCTTCCTTTAACATTGCCCATCAAATACTTCTTCAGTTCTGAGTGTATTAAAAGGGCTTTTCGGACATTTCTGAGTGGCGGAAGTTATGAAAGATGTGCACTAATTAAATGTGTATGACCTGACCTCTCTAACTAAACAAACAAAAGATAAAAAGTGAACACAGCTTTAAATATTAACGCTACAGATGGACAGCAGTTTTGAATGTGTTGCTATTTTGAATGCTCTTACCTGTTTTTATCTTGAATTATGTAATACAATTTATGGACAAGGAGTAGCTTTAAGGGGGTAACATCGCACTGTATATGGGGCCCTACGTCTAAGGTTTAACTTCCAATGATTATTAATATTTATAATTAATATATTTTCCAGCCACAACCAGAACTGGGAACAATTATTAATTATTATTATCATTCATTCATAAATTTTCTTGTCGGCTTAGTCCCTTTATTAACCCGGGGTCGCCACAGCGGAATGAACCACCAACTTTTTCAGCTAGTTTTTACGCAGCGGATGCCTTTCCAGCCGCAACCCATCTCTGGGAAACATTATCATTATTATTCATTAATTTACCTTCAGCTTAGTCCTTTTATTTATACAGCTGACGCCCTTTCAGCTGCAACCCAGCTTTGGGAAACACCCACACAGTCACATACATACACTACAAACAATTTAGCCTACCCAATTCCCCTAAAGCGCATGTGTTTGGACTGTGGGGGAAACCGGAGCAACCGGAGGAAACCCACGTCAACACGGGAAGAGCATGCAAACTCCACACAGAAACGCCAGGACTTGAACCAGTGACCTTCTTACTATAAGGCAACAGTGCTAACCACTGAGCCACCCTTGTGTTAAATTACAGACTTATAATTCTCAAGTTCAATGTTATATTTTAAAGTGCATTCACAGCCCTCAGATATAAAGACGTGTGTGTGTGTGTGTGTGTTTAGGTGTTCTTAGCCATTAGCTTTCATGTGCGTGTCCCTATAGAGTCCAGCAGCAGCAGCAGCATTAGTCTGACACACAGACCTCTTAAGAGCCGAAATAGCCGATCGTCCTCCTAATGGAGCGTCTGTGGCCCAGTTCTGTCCTCTTCAAAGTGACCGTGCCACTCTGCTGACTCTGTCCAGCGTTCGGAGACGTGTTGGGGACGTTCCAAGTCTGCACATTGATATTTATAAATACTTTTGTCTACCAAATCAGGTTAGGCTCACCTCAACATGTTCACTTTCCTCTAATGAGTCTGTTACACCTTCACTGTAGCACTGTGTCCTACACAGCACACGATAAAAGCTTTATGTTAAAAGGAGGTTTGTCCTAACCATCTGCGACAGCGACATTAGGGCGGTGGCATGGATGAAATGTTCCTGAATGAAAGTGAAAGTGGCAAACTGCAGTTACAGTCGACAAATTAATAATGAAACATTTGAAATGACATGAAACTCCGGAGGAAACGTGGATAGCGGGGTGATGCAATGACATTGCTCAAATTATGTGCTATGGAAAACGGGATCATGAAAGGAACGTTCAAATAGCAGCTCATGTAAACACCTTCATCTTATTATTGTCTTTATTTGATTAAGGCAAAGAATTCGATTACTGATGTCCATGTAAATGTGGACTCTCTTATTGCGGAGTCTTGTTTCTGTTTCAGAGCATCTCGTAATCATTTTCCTTGCTTTGTCTAGCCGTGTTTTGACCCTTGCCTTGATTTACCATTTATTTTGCCGCCTGTACTGACCTTTTGCCTGTTTTGACTATGATCTTAGATGGCCTTTATGCTCCTGTCTGCCACCTGTTTGACCGTTGCCTGTCTGATAATTGTTCCTAATAAACTAAGAATTATGTATTAATTAGAGTTTATTAAATAGACTAAAAACCCAATGGCCTAATGGTTAGTGAGTTGGACTTGTAACTCAAAGGTATATATATATATATATATATATATATATATATATATGTAAAGTTTTGAATAAGTAAATAAATAAATAAATAAATAAATAAATAAATAAATAAATAAATAAATAATTTGATTGATTGATTGATTGATTGATTGATTGATTGATTGATTGTTTGGATTGAATGAATGAATGAATGTATGAATGAATGAATGAATGAATGAATGAATGAATTTATAAATGAATGAATGAATTTATGAATGAACGAATGAATAAATTTATGAATGAATGAATAAATGAATAAATGAATGAATTTATGAATGACTAAAAAAAATAAATGTATGAATGAATGAATGAATGAATGAATTTATAAATGAATGAATGGATGAAAATTATGAATGAATGAATGAATGAATAAATTTATAAATGAATGAATGAATAAATGTATGAATGAATGAATGAATGAATGAATTAATGAATTTATAAATAAATGAATGAATTTATGAATGAATGAATGAATGAATAAATTTATGAATGAATGAATGAATAAATGAATGAATTTATGAATGAATGAATGAACGAATGAATTAATGTATGAATGAATAAATGAATAAATGAATGAATTTATGAATAAATGAATGAATGAATGAATGAATGAATTAATTAATTAATTAATTAATACACTCATACACTACGGCCAATTTAGTTAATCAATTCACCTGTACCACATGTGTTTGGACTGTGGGGGAAACCAGAGCACCCAGAGGAAACCCACACCAACATGGGGAGAACATACAGACTCCACATAGAAATGACACCTGACCCAGCCAGGACTCAAACCAGCGACCTTCTTGCTCTGAGGCCACAGTGCTAACCACTGAGCCACCGTGCCACCCCTAAACCAGAATAATTTATTAACATGTTCCCAAGTGACATGTCTAGTAGCTTAATTTCCAAGAGTATAACTTTGGTGTAACTTTGCTAAAGTTTTGAGAATGTTCTCTTTTAATAAGAGGCACATAATAAATGCTGAACACCAAACATATAGCATAAATATTGCAAAAAGATAGACAGAAGCTGTAGCATGAAAGCGATTATGAATGCATTAGTTTGAGAAAAGCTAACTCTGTAAGAGACTCTTTGAAATTTGGCATTATTTCTCTCCCGCTCCTCTTGTGTGGTCTCTTCATATCTGCATATTGCATAATTCACACATCTTCCACACTTTCCCCTGCATAATGGCCTTTCTTTGATCTCCCTGCAGTAAAGGGCTGTAAGAAAGTTCAATTATAAAGTTATATAACAGGAGGAGTTTGGAAACCTTCAGCGAAACCACATTAGGTAGTCAGAGATGCAAGTGATCACATTGCATTTGTAGAGTTGATGCGAAGGAGAAGCTATTCCTTCCCTGCTGTCAGTTGAACAGCGCACTAAAGCAGGGGTTTTTAATTTGTGGGTTATATAAGAAATTAACGCCCAACTGATTTGTGGGAAAGCTCAAACATATACAAGCAAATGAACAATAAAATGGCATATTAAATGAGGAAATTAAAAATGCAGCCTGTAAAAGCATATGCAATTACAACAAAACATGTTACAGCGAAGTTTTCCTGACATCTTGTTATGAAAATGTTCATATCAGGTTTTTTTTTTATTGTTTTAAAAGACATTTAATTTTGCAAGCATCATATTAAACCCAATTTTGAATGTCATTTGAACATTCTGACACGAGCTGCGTTTCCATCTACCTAGTTTTATGCTCATTTTGGATATGCGCTGAAGGGGTTGATGGAAACGCCAAGTTGATAGTTCGAAAGACCCACCCCCACTGAAAAAAGTCCAGAATTTGTCCTATACATGAGCTCATTTGTCCTATTTTGGGAAATAAACTGGCAAAATAAGCCATCAAAGGCTTTAAAACCAAGCTGATATACAGTTGAAGTCAGATTTATTAGCTCAGCTGTTTATTTTTTTCCTAATTTCTGTTTAACGGAGAGCAGATTTCCTTAACACATTTCTAAACATAATAGCTTTAATAACTCATTTCTAATCACTTATTTTATGTTTGCCATGAAGACATGTAATATTTGACTATCTTCAAGAAAGTTCTACACAGCTGAAAGTGACATTTAAAGGCTTAACTAGGTTAACTGGGTTAACTAGGCAGGTTAGGGTAATTAGGCAAGTTGTTCTATAACGATGGTTTGTTCTGTAGACCAGTGGTTCTCAAACTTTTTTCATCAAGTACCACCTCAGAAAAAAATTGTCTCTCCAAGTACCACCAAAATGAGCAGTATTGAAATACAATAGCGTAGTAGGCCCAGTAAAGCAGCTACAACTCTGCTCAGTTAAAAAACGTGGCAGATTACCTTGGAAATATAGGCTATATGTCATGTAGGGCATATTATATACATCATTTTTGCTAAAATTTTAAAATATATGTAGCATGTACATGACATATTTCATTCCTCCGCGTACCACTAGAAGGAAGCCCACGTACCAATAGTGGTACACGTACCACAGTTTGAGAACCACTGCTGTAGACTATCAAAATAAAAAATAGGAGTTAATAAATTTGACCTTAAAATGGTGTTTAAAAAATTAAAACTGCTTTTATTCTAGTCGAAATAAAACAAATAAGACTTTCTTCAGAGGAAAAAACATTATCAGACATACTGTGAAATTTTCCTGAATCTGTTAAACATCATTTGGGAAATATTTAAAAAAAGAAAAATAATTCAAAAGGGGGCTAATAATTCTGACTTCAACTGTAAGTGAAGTCATCTTTCATGGCTGACCTACTCTATTGTTGTTAAATAGAGAAAACTTTTCACAAGGTAGTTTTATTCTAAATCTTGGACCTTATTCTTGAAAGAAAAAAGGATACTAATATATTAATTATGCTATTGTTGGCAACAGTTGCCTATTTAATGTATTAGTATCCTTTTTTTTTGTCATCCATAAATTTTTAAATAAATTGTTTACAAGAGAAGCTAGAAAAACCGATAAGATGTACATTATTTCAAGAGTTCAGCTCAGCTGATGATTGTTTATAAAGCGTGTTTGCCATGCTGTCCCAGGAGAGAGCCCTGAGCTCATAAGATCCTCAAGCCTGGGGCTCCCTCCCATTTGCAAGATGAGAGGGGAGTTTGAGCTCAGGTAGATCTGGATAACTGTCCTGCTGTAGTAGCTAATGAACAGTGATTGCTCTTAAGAGATAAATACTGACTAGGAGCATGTCTATGGTGCAGATTTGGATTAGTGAGTTAACCAAAGTTGCATGTTTTTGGATGGTGTGATGAAATCAGGGAACCCGGGGGAAACCTACGTGAGCACAGGGTGAATGTGTAAACTCCGCACAGAAACGTCAGCTGACTTGGTAAGGACTAAAACCAGTGACATTCTCGCTGTGAGGCAACAGTGCTACCCACTGGGCCACCGTGCCACCCGAAAGGAGGAGTAGGGGTGGAAGGGGGGATTCTTCAAAATGAAGATGGCTGTTATATGGAACTGAGGGTATTTATAGTGGATTAGGAATCGTCTGATTGGTGATTCATTATATGAATATTGATTCGAGCCTCAGCTGGGCCAGTTGGCATTTCTGTGTGGAGTTTGCATATTCTGCCTGTGTTGGCGTGGGTTTCCTCCGGGTGCTCCGGTTCCCCCCACTGTCCAAACACATGCGCTATTCTGTAGGTGAATTGATTAGCTAAATTGGCCGTAGTGTATAAGTGTGTGAATGTGAATGGAAGGGCATCCCCTGCATAAAGCATATGCTTGAATAGTTGGCGGTTCATTCTGCTGTGGTGACGCCTGATTAATAAGGAGACTAAGATTAAAAGAAAATGAATGAATGAATGAAATTGACTGTATTGTAAGTGTGTGTGTGTGTGTGTGTGTGTGTGTGTGTGTGTGTGTGTGTGTGTGTGTGTGTGTGTGTGTGTGTGTGTGTGTGTGTGTGTGTGTGTGTTGGTTGTTTCCCAGTACTGGGTTGCAGCTGGAAGGGCATCCACTGCATAAAACATACGCTTGAATAGTTGGCGGTTCATTTCACTGTGGTGACCCCTGAATAATAAGGGACTGAGGCAAAGTAAAATGAATGAATGAATGAATGAATGCTTCTAGGAAACTGGCTTCATTTTGGATGGAAAGGTCAGGTTTGGTAGTGGACGGGTAAAGATGGAGAACCAGGAGAATGTAAAGAAAGAGAAGAGATGTCAGGACACAGAGAGAGAGAGAGGAGGAGATGTGATGTGAAATCCACCCACTGCATGGGCATGACGAACGCTCAGTTTTGGCTGATTGCGTAAGACAGGAAATAATGAGATTATTACGGGTCAGTGAACCGCGTCCATGCTGAAGACCTTCAGGCCTGCGGAAAGTGAGAGAATTTCCCAATCAGAGTGTTCTGGGGGGAAAACCCTGTAGGAAGCGCTCTGTGATTGACCTCGCTTTATAAACCCTCACTTTCAGCTGTCGAAGGGCCACGTGTGTTCGTCAACTGAAGGCATGTGCTAATGTCATGAACACGCTCACTAATGTATCCATAATTCTCAATACACTCGCTCACATGCTTCATAGACACATTTCATCTCCTTCTCTCTCCCTCTGTACACCCACACACAGATATGAAGATGATTCATGCTTCTATGCTACAGTGAATGCACTCGAGTTTTTTAGTTTTCTTCACTCAAGCTGCTATTAAAACCTTGTTTTGAGCGACACCGGTGGCCATTTCAGTGAACTGCAGCTTATTGCTAGTGCTTGCACTCCTGCACACATAAAGCTCAATCATTTACCTTCAGCTTAGTCTCGGATTATCAGGGGTCACCACAGTGGAACGATCCGCCAACTATTCCATCATATGTTTTGGATATACACAGAGGATCCCCTTTCAGCTGCAACTCAGTACTGGGAAACACCCATACACACTTATTCACACATACACTCATATACTACGGCCAATTTAGCTAATCAATTCCTCTATAGCGCATGTGTTTGGACTGTGGGGAAAACTGGAGCACCCCGAGGAAACCCATGCCAATACAAGGAGAACATGCAAACTCAGAAATGCCAACTAACCAAGACTCGAACCAGCGACCTTCGTGCTGTGAGGCCACAGTGCCTGCTGATTTTAACGTTATCACTCTATTTAATGGGCTTTATCAGTGGTAGTCAGCTGATCGATATGGGTCAGCAGGTGCCTACTGGTAGGCTCAGAAGGCTGTTATCATCCATCCACATGGTTAATGATCACATACAGCTTTGGCCAGAAGTTAACGAGAATTATTCATAATGTTTATTAATTTTCGTCTAACCCTGAACCTAACCGTCACAGTAATGTAAAAACAGATCTGGAGTCTTCTTAGAATATCTGATTAACCATATGGATGGATGATAACAGCCTCTTGAGCCTACTACTAGGAGCAGAAAACCCCTACTTAATATTAATTAAATATTAATTATTAATACTAAATATTGGCTTGTTGTCTAAGTGAGGAAAGCTCCCTTTTTTCTCATATTACTTCTTAAAACAACTCAATATGTTTTGCTCTAGAAATCACCTCTTGATTTAAAAGTTTGTAGATATTTGAACAAGAAACAAGACAAAAATATTTCAGGGTTCATGCAGTCCTGGAAAACCTGCAAAGTCATGGAATTTTGACGATCCATTTTCCAAGCCTGGAAAAGTTTTGGAAAAATAAATAAACCCAAAATGTTTTGGAAAAGTCATGGAAATTTGTTTATGAAGCGGTAAATTTTAAATGCAATTGCGGTGTCTATCTCTTCAGGTGACGTTCTCTGTGTGGGGCACAAAGCAACTTGCAGTTTAAGCTTCACTTCTCTTTCACTTGCATTCATCGTAATTCAAGATACATTGGAGTGTTGAAGTCAGAATTATTCGCTCTCCTTTTGATTTTTCCATTTTTTAAATATTTCCCAAATGATGTTTAACAGAGCAAGGAAATTTTCACAGCATGTCTGACAATAATTTTTCTTCTGGAGAAAGTCTTATTTGTTTTATTTCGGCTAGAATAAAAGCAGTTTTTAATTTTTCAAACACCATTTTAAGGAAAAAGTATAAGCTAAATTTAATCTAATGGTTTTTTTCAATAGTCTACAGAACAAACCATTGTTATACAATTACTTGCCTGATTACCCTAACCTGCCTAGTTACCCTAATTAACCAAGTTAAGCCTTTAAATGTCACTTCAAATGTTTTGGAAAAGTCATGGAAATTTGTTTATGAAGCGGTAAATTTCAAATGCAATTGCGGTGTCTTTCTCTTCAGGTGACGTTCTCTGTGTGGGGCACAAAGCAACTTGCAGTTTAAGCTTCACTTCTCTTTCACTTGCATTCATCGTAATTCAAGATACATTGGAGTGTCATGCCCGGACACAATCTCTAAATGCAGAGCCAACATTTCTAAAAATATTCATAAAAAATTGTCTAAAAACTATTTAACAGATATAAAATAAACATAAACTACATAGATTGTCACGTATTGTTTGATATGCTGTAATACATTTGAAAATAATTATTTTTCTTATTTACCACATGTACAGTTGAAGTCAGAATTATTCGCTCTCCTTTGAATTTTTTTCCTTTTTTTATTTTTTTTATATTTCCCAAATGATGTTAAACAGATTCAGGAAATTTTCACAGTATGTCTGATAATATTTTTTCTTCTGGAGAAAGTCTTATTTGTTTTATTTTGGCTAGAATAAAAGCAGTTTTTAATTTTTTAAACACCATTTAAGGACAAAATTATTAGCTAAATTTAAGCTATTTTTTTCTGATAGTCTTCAGAACAAACCATCCTTATACAATTACTTGCCTGATTACCCTAACCTGTCTAGTTAGCCTAATTAACCAAGTTAAGCCTTTAAATGTCATTTTAAGCTGTATAGAAGTGTCTTGTCAAATATTATTAAGTTATTACAAAGATAAAATAAATCAGTTATTAGAGATGAGTTAGTACAACTTATGATTAGAAATGTGTTGAAGAAATCTTCTCTCTGTTAAACAGAAATTGGGGAAAAAATAAACAGGAGGGCTAATAATTTTGACTTCAACTGTACGTAGACATCACAGGAAACATTAGGTCATGAATATTTACCTGAAAGTTTTAGAACAGTCATAAAAAGTCCTGGATTTTAGTAGTAAAAATGTGTATAATCCCTGATATTTGAGCAAGAAAATCATTTTTGCATTGCAGATGGGACCTCATTATACAGTAAATGATGTTGCATATCTATCTCTTAAATAAATAGAAATAGACAAATCTCCAGTGCAGCTCATTTTACTCACCACACATTGTACCAGTGGGAAAGCAGAAACTTCCCGTCCTCTTTTTTACTCCGCTGTTGCATCCATTCCTGCAGGACCCGAAAGAACTGCTGGAAGCTCCAGGCGGCCCCGGTCCGTTCCCCCGACACTCTTTCCTCCGTCTGGTCCAGTTCTGTCAGTCTTCCCACCACCCTCTTGCTTCCTGAAAAAATCTTCAGCGATCCTTGATATCCGCAGCTCAGACGATCCACTGAAGCTCAAAACACCACGCTTGTTGGTTGTGCTGAAGGATGAAACTGTGTGACGGTGGTGTGAAGAGAGAGACGCAGAAACATGTTCATTAATCTTTCACTCCAACAGCAGCCAGTGAAGTCTTTCTGTTTCTCAGGGTTTGACTTGAAGCAGTGCACATCCAAAATAAGTCCAATATCGCCTCAAGATCTTCTCAGTTTTGCCTTAAAGCCGTGCACATCTGAAATAAGTCAAACATTTCTTCAAGATCTTCTCTGTGTTTGATTTGAAGTCATGCACATTTAAAATAAGACCAAAATCTCCTCAAAATCTTCTTAGTTTTGCCTTAAAGCTGTGCACATCTAAAATAAGTGCAAAATCTCTTCAAGATCTTCTCAGTGTTTGTCTTGAAGCTGTTAATGTCCAAAATAAGTCCAAAATTTCTTCAAGATTTTCACAGTTTTGCTTTGAAGTCGTGCATATCCAAAATAAGACCAAAATCCCTTCAAAATCTTCTTAGTGTTTTCCTTGAAGCCGTGCACATTCAAAATAACAATACAAGTCCAAAAATCTCTTTAAAACGGTCCCAGTGTTTGATTTGAAGATGTGCACATCTAAAATAAGTGCAAAATCTCTTCAAGATCTTCTCAGTGTTTGTCTTGAAGCTGTGCACGTCTAAAATAAGTCCAGCATCTCCTCAAGATCTTCTTAGTGTTTGTCTTGAGGATGTTCACATCCAAAGTAAGATCAAAACCGCTTCAAAATTTACTTAGAGTTTGATTTGAAGCCGTGCACATCCAAAATAAGTCCAATAACTCCTCAAGATCTTCTCAGAGTTTGTCTTGAAGCTGTTCACATCCAAAATAAGTGCAAAATTTCTTCAAGATCTTCTCTGTGTTTGTCTTGAAGTCGTGCATATCCAAAACAAAACCAAAATCGCTTCAAAATCTTCGTAGTGTTTTCCTTAAAGCCGTGCACAACAAAATAACATTAAAAAGTTCAAAAATCTCTTTAAAACAGTCCCAGTGTTTGATTTGAAGCTGTGCACATCTAAAATAAGTCCAATAACTCCTCAAAATCTTGTCAGTGTTTGTCTTGAAGCCGTGCACATGCAAAATAAGACCAAATTCTCTTCAAAATTGTCTGTGTTTGATTTGAAGCTGTGTACATCCAAAATAAGTCCAAAATCTTTTCAAAATCTTCTCAGTGCTTGTCTTAAAGCCGTACACATCCAATTTAAGACCAAAATCTTTTCAAAATCTTCTCAGTGCTTGTCTTAAAGCCGTGCACATACAAAATTACAATGGCAAGTCCAAAAATCTCTTCAAAATATTCCCTGTTTGCCTTAAATTGGTGCACATCCAAAACAAATCCAAGTGCCCTTGATGTTGTTGTATAGACTGTGCACATCCAAAATAACAACACATCCAAATTCTGTGCAAAATCTTCTCAGTGTTTGATCTGAAGCCGTGCACACCCAAAATAAATGCAAAATCTCTTCAAAATCTTTTCAGTGTTTGCCTTAAATCTGTGCAAATCCAAAATAACTAGTCCAACATCTCTTTAAAATCATCTTAGGGTTTGATTTGAAGCTGTTGTCCAGATTGTGCACATCCAAAAAAAAAAAAACACCAAAAGTCCAAAATCAGTCTCTTTAAAATCTTCTCAGTGTTTGTCTTGAACCAACTCCCAAATCTCTTTCATATCTTGTTTGTGTTTATCTTAAAGCTGTGCACATCCAAAATGTGTCCAAATCCTCTTCAAAATCTTCTCAGTGTTTGCCTTGAAGCTGTTGTCCAGATTGTGCGCATCCGAAATAAGCACAAGTCGAGAAATCTCTCTGCAGAAATCAGCCTGTTGTCTCCTGTATCGCGACAGCAAACTGGTGCTGGAATGGAAAACGGGTCGACTTTCAATTGGAAATGATAAAGATTAAAGCGTGAAGTTGGAGACCAGATGGAAAGGGCCGCTTTGGAGGTCAGAGGCCAAAAAGCAGTGTGTTTATCCAGACGAGAGAGAAAAAGAGAGCTGCTGTGAAGGAGAGAGGACGCTTTGTGCTGGCTTTAAATATTGAGATCCCGTCTGACACAGTGTTACAGCATCCACAGTCAACGTCCGGAACAATTCCAATCCACAAATATCCTGGATTTGCCTTTAAAGTTTCTCTTTTGGATTGAGAATGTGTGCTCGGTGGTTATTTTCGCTCCTGTTTTGAAGTGCGCTCAGGTCTTTCCTCCAGACTTCATATTTTTGTCTGGCATCTTCCCTCGTAAGCTCTCAGTGTTGCTCAGAACCGCTCACTCTCTCTCCCTCTCTCGCACTCACTCACTCACTCACTCTCTCTCTCTCTCTCTCTCTCAGTTCAATCTGATTCGATTTGATTAAATTGAATTGAATTTGATTCAATTTAATTCAATTTAATTCAATTCAATTTTATTCAATTTGATTCAATTCAATTCCCTCTTTTATGGCATGACACATATAGGTAATGTTTCATATATTTCCAAAGCATACAGAGCAGAAATATAATGATAGTAACAACAATAGTGAAAATAATAACAACAGTAATATATTTTTAAAAATACATTCTTACTATTAAAAAATATTATATATTATCCTGCTGGATAAGTTGGGGGGGGGGTCACCTTTATTATAGTATAGGACACTGGAGATTTCAGACAGGAAAGCATTGAGAGGGAGGATCGGCAAATGACCTTGTGCCAGGAATCGAACTCAGGTCGTCGTGAGCACTTTAGTGCTGTATATGATGTTGCACAGTACCACTATAGGCCAGGGGTGTTCAAAGTCAGTCCTGGAGGGCCAGTGTCCTGCTGATCTTAGCTTAGGGTGCTTTCACACCTGTGAATGGATTCAGTTGTTCTGAAACAGACATTACAAATGTTACATTGTTGCTCTTTGCTCTTGGAGCGGTTCGCTTTCACATTGTAAAGTTTCTAATCGGACCAAAAGAGCTAAAACAGGTCACGTGCGAGTAAACTCTCCTCACATTGGTCAGAGTGTCAGGGTTTATTTTGCAGAGTCCGGCTCAGCTGTTAGGAGAGGTGGTGGTTTAGTGGGGATTGACAAGGCGCGCGACGTGTCTGAGGAGAGATGGGGTGGGGAGGGGTAAGAAGGGTGCGCGACGATGCATATTTGAGGACCGAGAGGGAGACGCGAAATTACTGGGAGATCATCACTCATTTGCGGGCATCCGGAGACTTGCGAAACTTCCCGCCCTACTCATAACTCTCTCTTCATATAGACCTTTTCATATAGACCTCATATACAGCGCAATTGCCCTGTTCACATATGCCAAACAAACCGCGCTAGCTGGGCAAATGAGACAGGTTCCGAAACAAAAGTGTAGGTGTGAAAGCACCCTTAAACTTGCTTCAACACACTGGCCTGGAAGTTTCTATAAGATCTTGATCAGCTGGTTCAGGTGTGTTTGATTAGGGTTGGAGCTAAACTCTCCAGGACATCAGCCCTCCAGGACCGAGTGTGGACACCGCTGCACTAGGCTTCTGGCATCGACTGGAAACTATATCAAGAAAGTGAGGGAAGTTTTCTGAATTATCTTCCATTACTCATTGTGTTTTGTGTATGTGATTGCAGAGATGAGTTGTGATGGCCTTACACACACACACACACACACACACACACACTCCCATGGCTCCGTTTTCTAGCTTCCGACTTAACCCATAATCCAACAGTAGCCAGTTGCTTAGCAACTGCCTCCAGGGAGACTTTTTCCGCATCAAAAGCAGGCGGCCTGAGACATGCGAGTCAGAAACCCGAGGCTGCATGAGGAGGAATGCAGCGGAGAGATAAAGCTGACACAGAGAAGACAGAGTCATAACATATGTCAGAAAAGAGGAGCGCAGGAGGCGGAGTCATGCCCGATTCCATCAAAACTCACCCTCCTTTATTTTTAGAGGAGAGCATGATGAAATATTCACTGACTGAAGCGCAACAGAAAACCAATGCAGGAGTCTCCAGGCGAGAGCGTACAGTACAGACTGACACTCGACATCCCGACTCCAGCAGCTACGCTCACTGTGTACAGTATCCACTTCACTGTATATGTAACTTACATTTTTGTGCATTATTCCTTCTCAATAAACAATTTCTGGCCAGTCAGATCAAATTTCTTTAATATGATGACAATGTCATGAACAATTTCGACTTATTATTTTTTTTTACCATTTAATGCTGGTTAAATTCACACACTGGTAACACACAACTGTGTTTTAACCTCTAATAACAGTGATTTCTGCATAATGTGTCCTCTTTAAGTTGTCAGTAATACACATTAACTGTTAGAAACTGAATTCTTATATATTTACGGTTGGAAATTTACTCAATATCTTAATAGAACATCCCTAATTTCATAATGAGTTTTGGAATAAACGAAAGATCTATCATTTTGACCTATTTATTTATTTATTCATTCATTCATTTCCCTAGTAGCAAACAATTCTGGCCCAGATTTGGCATAAAGCTGGGACATCAGGCATTCATCCGGCACTGGCATACAGCATGTGGGCCAACCATGGCCCGGGTTTGGCTGAGGTGGCACCGTCTTTATTGCGGCACACAAGATTTGGGCCAGATGTAAGAAGTAGTATTTGGCCCAGATTTAAAAATTGATTGTGGGCCACGTGAGTTTGGCCAGTCTTGACCCACATTTAAAATACATAAAAATAATTTTTGATTAAATAAATCAATTCTACCAATCAGGTCACTGAGAAAAAAACAAGGCCCATAGTGTGCCTAAAGCACAACGCTTCATAGGTTTATTAATTTCATTGCCATCATGACACACCAACCCAGTTCAGGCCCAGTTATGAGTTATTAACTTGGTTGAGACTTGGCCCAGATATGGTCTGTGTTTGGCTCTTGTCTGAAAGCCAGATTTGGTCCAGTCATGTACCGTAATTCACTTCAGCATGTGGGCCAAGCAAAACCTGATTGTGTGGGCCAGAGCTGGGCCAGAGAAATTTTGCTATATGGGTTATTTATTTATTAAGTCCATTCAACTTTACTCCTTCTTAAATTAAGATTAATGGCCGTTCCCCTCAATCAATCTTCATGTCTCTGTTCAGGAAGGCCCTTTGAAAGCTCCTGAGCTATTTGAGTCCCTGTAGAAACTCTCCGATGTCCAATACTCCATCCGAGGCTTCAGCTTGTGTTTCCATTCCTGATCTGAAGCCCAGAGTAAAACCAGCACAGAATAGCAGATGATGAAGGACTGAAGAAGGACTCTCCATTCATGCTGTGAAATATGACTCCTCTGGACATCACACACATGGACTCATACACACATGAGCTTCAGTCAGGGAAGAGAGGAAAACACGCAGCGTGTGTGAAGAACAGGAGTATGAGTCAGGAGGACGAGCTTGTGGTAAAATGAATCTCTATCTATCTATCTATCTATCTATCTATCTATCTATCTATCTATCTATCTATCTATCTATCTATCTATCTATCTATCTATCTATCTATCTATCTATCTATCTATCTATCTATCTATCTATCTATCTATCTATCCATCTATCTATCTATCTATCTTTCTATCTATCTGTCTGTCTGTCTGTCTGTCTGTCTGTCTGTCTGTCTGTCTGTCTATCTGTCTATCTGTCTATCTGTTTATCTGTCTATCTATCTATCTATCTATCTATCTATCTATCTATCTATCTATCTATCTATCTATCTATCTATCTATCTATCTATCTATCTATCTATCTATCTATCTATCTATCTATCTATCTATCTATCTATCTATCTATCTATCTATCTAACTATCATCTATCTTTCTATCTATCTATCTATCTATCTATCTATCTATCTATCTATCTATCTATCTATCTATCTATCTATCTATCTATCTATCTATCTATCTATCTATCTATCTATCTATCTATCTATCTATCTATCTATCTATCTATCTAACTATCATCTATCTTTCTATCTGTTTATCTGTCTGTCTATCTATCTATCTATCTATCTATCTATCTATCTATCTATCTATCTATCTATCTATCTATCTATCTATCTATCTATCTATCTATCTATCTATCTATCTATCTATCTATCTATCTATCTATCTATCTATCTATCTATCTATCTATCTATCTATCTATCTATCTATCTATCTATCTATCTATCTATCTGCAGTTCTGTTTTCTTTGGTGAAACATTTGCTTTGATAGTTACTGCCATCTAGTGAACATTCGGCCCATTAGCACCCCTTCCGCAAATACTGTTCTTTTTTATGAACTAAACACACAATTCTTGCACTATACCTAGGTATTTGGCATGCATTAGTTAAATACTGTTACTAATGTTTATTTTTTTTAAGTATTAGTAATATAGTAATATTATTAATACAGTTAAAGACAAATTATTCACCCTCCTGTGCTTTTCTTTGAAGTATTTCCCAAATGTTGTTGAACAGATTCAGGAATTTTTCACAGTATTTCCTCAAATATTATTTCTTCTGGAGAAAGTCTTATTTGGTTTATTTTGGCTAGAATAAAAGCAGTTCTTAATAAAAAATAAAAATAAAAAAACACTTTAAGGTCAATATTATTAGCCCCCTTAAGCAATATTTGTTTTGGATGGTCTACAGAATAAACCACTGTTATACAATGACTTGCCTAATTACCCTAACTCAGGGGCGGACTGGGACAAAAATTCAGCCCTGTCACTGTAGCCATACCAGCCCACATTACCACACCGACACAGCCCCACCCATGGACACGCGCATTCACTTTATATTTTGGTGTACAGATGGTGAAATAGTATGACATTCTTGCCAGAGTTTGATTACGTCCGGGTAACCTCGGATTGGGTCGGCCCATCTTGAAACCAGGTGGCCGTCGCTGGTTGGGCCTAATGCTTAACATTTATTATTATTATAACAATAATAAATATTAATATTATTATCATCATATTATCACATCTAGCATAAAATAAAAGCTGCCTGCATGTAAAAACATATAAAAAAATAATAATAAAAAACTGACCGGCCCACATTTAAAAATTGGTCCAGCCCTTTTGCCAGAATTGCCAGATGGCCAGTCCGCCCCTGCCCTAACTTTACCCTAATTACCCTAGTTAAGCCTTTAAATGTCACTTTAAGATGAATACTGGCATCTTGAAGAGTATCTTGTAAAATATTATTTACTGTCATCGTGACAAAGATAAAATAAATCAGTTATTAGAGATGAGTTATTAACACTATTATATTTAAAATATGTTGGAAAAAATCTTTGTTGCTTTAATTAAAAATTAGGGGCAAAAATTACAGGGTGGCTAATAATTATCCCTCACTTGTATGTGGTCTCTGACAGCATCAGCCCAGAGATGTGGATACTCCAGCAGCTCCTGTGCTTAAGGAAGCTCCGGTGTCAGAAACAGACAGAAAAGAGCCCGCAGAGAGAGTTTTCTGCCTGATTGGGGTCACCGCTATCATCCTCAATCTTCTAGTGTGGTGTTAGTCTACATTTACACCCCTGTGTGAAGAGAAGTTCATTACTGGACACCCAACACTAACCTTCAGACATCTGGACGTCCTCACTGCAGAAATGGAGGCTGCGTTTGTTTTTGTGAGCGGCCTGGGAATATACAGTACACATCATCTGCATTTGACTTGACAAATCAATGATGTTTAGAGATAAGCGTTAAAAATCATCTCTCGGTATGAATGTTATCAATTTTCTACATGCTGTTTTCTATGCATACTCTTCTACAATGTAATAAGAGAGTTTTTGTCTTGTTTCTAGTCCAAATATCTAAAGATTCAATAATCAGAAAGCATTTTCTAGACAAGCAAAACGATTATTGTCTTGTTTTCAGTTTTTTTCTACCTTAAAACAAGCTAAATAATCTGTCAATAGGCTAAAATGGTCTTGTCTTCGCTTTGACAAAAGCTTATTTTAATTGCCCCACTAGAAGACTAGTTTGTTTATTTTAAGGAAAAACTCACTTAATTTTGACTCTGAAATGAGGACAATAATTTTGGGTTGTCTAGAAAATGCTTCTTGATTTAGGAATTTTTAGATATTTGGACAAGAAACAAGACAAAAAACTTTAAGAAAAGACAATGGAGAGAAAGAGGAAAACATCACAACTGATTTCGAGCTTTTCACTTTCCTGTAAGTTGATTATAATACACCATGGAATAATAAAGGCCTCAATGACATCATGCTCAGAAAGTGACATCATTTTGGAGGGAAAATCACTGTGCTTTATCTGCCTTTGACATAACAAGTCAATGATGTTTAGAGATGGAAATCTGGTTAGCATTTAAAACGATCTCACAATAAGAGCGTTATCATTTTCTGTGTGTTGTTTTTTTTTGCATGCGTGCTCTTCTAAAGATGAAATGAATATCAACTCCTGTTTGGGACTTTCCTGTTATTTACTTGTAATATAACATTAAATAATAAAGGCCCCAATGACATCATACACAGAAAGTGACATCATTTTGAAGGAAAAATTGCTGTGCTTCCTCTGCTTTTGACGTTATAAATCAATGAATATCAGATTAGCATTTAAAATGATCTCCCACTTTGAATGTTATCGTTTTCTACGTGCTGTTTTCTAAGTGCATTCTCTTCTAAAAGTAAATGAAAATATACAACTTGTGTGTCAAACTTTGCACTTTCCTGTTAATTGCTTGTAATATACCTTTAAAAAATAAAGGCCCCAATGACATCATACTCAGAAAGTGACATCATTTTGGAGGGAAAACGACAACACACAACTTCAGTGAGTATTAGTGGTAGATTTGTTTAATGCTAGGGTATTTAAATAGACTGACTGACTTTAAATCATTCTGCTCTGTTTAACAATTAACTGATATTCTGATCTTTTAATGTGGACATGGAAAATAATAGTTTGTTAAACTGTAATTGGATGTTCAAGCTTACTTGTTTGTGAAGGCTACTCGTTGTTGTTAACTTTTTAAACTGAATTATTTAAAATGTTTACTGCCCAAAAAACTTTTATTAAAAAGAAAAAAAGAAGATTATTTATGGGTTTGAGTAACGTGTCTATTTTATTGTGAGACTTAATAACATTTCATGCAATTTTCAAATAAAAATGTTGTCATTTAGAGCATGTTTGCTCCCAGAAAAGGACATTTGGTCAGATTTTAAATGTTTTCATTTGTTATGATGGTGAAATCAGGGCGGCACGGTGGCTCAGTGGTTAGCACTGTGGCCTCACAGCAAGAAGGTCGCTGGTTCGAGTCCCGGCTTGGCCAGTTGGTGTTTCTCTGTGGAGTTTGCATGTTCTCTTTGCGTTCGATTGGGTTCCCTTCGGGTGCTCTGGTTTCCCCCAAAGTCCCAACACATGCACTATAGGGGAACTTATTAACTAAATTGGCCGTATTGTATGAGTGTGTTTTTTAATGCAAGTGTATGGGTATTTCCCAGTACTGGGTTGCAGCTGGAAGGGCATCCGCTGTGTAAAATATATGCTGGAATAGTTGGTGGTTCATTCCGCTGTGGCGACCTCTGATAAATAATGGAACTAAGCTGAAGGGAAATGAATGATTGTGAAATCAGGGTTATTCCACCTAATATTGAACTTATCTGATTTTATTTGTTTATTTATTTGCTTGTTTGTGCACAAGGCAATATTAGGTTTGCATTTGAATAACCATTTCTGTTGGATTTTGTAAACTAATGTCACAATTTACTAATATGTTATCATTTAGAGCCTTTCTTTATTCATTCATTCATTTTATTTTCGGATTAGTCCATTTATTAACCAGTGGTCACCACAGCGGAATGAACCGCCAACCTATCCAGCACATGTTGCATGCAGCAGATGCCCTTCCGGCTGCATCCCACCACTGGGAAACATCCATACACACTCATTCACACACATACACTCTGGACAATTTAGCCTACCCAATTCCCCTATAGCACATGTGTTTGGACTGTAGGGGAAACCAGAGCACCCGGAGAGAACATGCAAACTCCACACAGAAATGCCAAATGCCACTGCGCCACCGTGCTGCCAGCCTTTCTTTATTAATACTAATAACCATTTACTATTTTTATTCGCAAAGTTGATTAAATTATAAGAAATATAGAATAAAATAAATACTAACATTTTCCTTAAAAACACTGAGAATTTTAAAGTGCTCCCTTAATTTTCTCCTTAGCTATATATTCCTAACATGCACGATCTGTCATATATATCATATCTAATACATTATTTGTATTTATTAAATAAGAAATACATAAAAAAAAATTGACTTTCTTAAATAGCTAAACAACGCTTTTTATTATTGGTTCAAGCTAAACATGCAAACAAAGTGGTTCATACTTACAATATTACTCAATGTCATCTCAAGGTTGAGTTTTAATATAGGTTAACACAATATGCATAGCTAAACCATGCACACAAGCGTTTTCTGCTGCAATTTTGTTGTAATAAAACTCTCCCAATTGTCAAAGAGAGATAAAAGTCTTTTAAAATCGTTATCTTCTTGAAATATGCAACGATTATACATAGTTAATCCCCGCTGCTGTACTATCTCTCCGTTAAAATGCCACAAGAAAACGAGAAGCTCTCCATCATCTTAAGATGTTTGGTTTCTAATGTTTATCTATGCGCCACGCTCCTCACGCACCGCTCCGATCTGAGCTCTGATTGGCTGTCTTCTGTAGACGGCACAGGGCGCGCTCTGATTGGCTGAAAGTTCTCCACGCGTCTCTTTCATTGATGTGAGTGTGTGTAGAGAGCAGAGAGGATCGTTTCACCGCAAAACTCACTCACTCAATCATAAAAAAACTCACTCAGTCATAATAAAGACCGTGCTAATCGCGTCAGACTCGTCACGAGCTCGGGAATAACGATGTCAGGACTGTGGAGGCTGTCATTCTGCGTGTCTGGGAGTTTGTTTATAACTTTTCTTACCCTGGCGATGTCGAGCTCCTCATCCGTCAGTCATAAGTCTCTCCAGATCAGTCATCAACCTATTTATCCTCCACAAAACAGGAGCAAAACACACAGATACAGAAACCACAGCAGAATACACATCGATTTAAAAGGGTAAGTTTGTTTTATGAAGTCATGTCGGAAGCCCTTTATGTAGAAAAAACTACTAATAATGTGATTAATATTATAGTAAATAGCTACTGTAATGTTTTGAACCATGTAGTAAAGTACTTCTTCTTTGGTAATACAATAATATGGTAATATAAGCTAATTATTTAATGCAATATACTTGATAACTAAAATCTACTGTAATAAAAACCAATATTAAAGTGTTTATTACAGTTTATCAGTTCATTATAGTTACTGCACATCAATTTAAAAGGGTAAGTTTGTTTTATGAAGTCATCTTTGAATCCCTCATGTAAAAAACTGCTAATAATGTGATTGATATTATAGTAAATAGCTACTGTAATGTTTTGAACCATGCAGTAAAGTATTTCTGCTTTAGTAATACAATAATATGGTGATATAAGCTAATTATTTAAAGCAATATACTTGATAACTAAAATGTAGTGTAGTAAAAACAATATTAAAGTGTTTATTACAGTTTATCAGTTTATTATAGATACTGCACATCAATTTAAAAGGGTAAGTTTTTTTATGAAGTCATCTTTGAATCCCTCATGTAAAAATACTAAAAATGTGTTTAATATTGTAGGAAATAGCTACTGTAATGTTTTTGAACCATGCAGTAAAGTACTTCTTTGGTAGTACAACAAATATAGTGATATAAACAAATTGCTTAATGCAATATGCTAGATAAATAAAATTTACCACACTTTACTGTAGTAAGAACCAACTCTAAAGTGTTTATTACAGTTCATTATTGATTTTAAAGGGTAAAAGTTTGTTTTTGAAGTCATCTAGGAAGTTCCTCAACTAAAAAACTACTAATAATGTTGTAATTGTTAAATAGACTACTATATCGAACCATGCAGTAAAGTATTTCTGCTTTGGTAATACAACAAATATAGTGATATAAGCTAATTATTTAATGCAATATACTTGATAACTAAAATGTACTGTAATAAAAACAAATATTAAAGTGTTTATTACAGTTTATCAGTTCATTATAGTTACTACACATCAATTTAAAAGGGTAAGTTTGTTTTATGAAGTCATCTTTGAATCCCTCATGTAAAAAATACTAATAATGTCATTAATATTATAGTAAATAGCTGCTATAATGTTTTTGAAAACCAACACTAAAGTGTTTATTACAGTTCATCATCGATTTTAAAAGGTAAAGGTTTGTTTTTGAAGTCATCTAGGAAGTTCCTCAAGTAAAAAACTACTAATAATGTAATAATTGTTATATAGACAACTATTTCGAACCATGCAGTAAAGTACTTCTGCTTTGGTAATACAACAAATATAGCGATATAAACAAATTACTGAATACAATATGTCCATAAATTATACTAGAAAACTAAAATGCACCACACTTTACTGAAAATGTCTGTTTGCTGATACAGGAATCTGAGCAAAGTCAATTTAATAGGCTAAGTTTATTTTATGAAGTCATCTTGGAAGTCATTTAAAAATACTAATAATGTAACAATTATTATGGTAAATAGCCACTGTAATGTTTTTGAACTATGTAGTAAAGTACTTCTACTTTGGTAATGCAACAAATATAGTGATATAAACAAATTGCTTAATGCAATCAGTTTGCTGATACAAAAACCACAGTAGAATACACATCAGTTTAGCAGGGTGTCTTTTATGTCTTCAGGAGTATTTGGTCTCTTGTACAAAATACAAATAATGTAAATAATAATATTCATTATAGTAAATACTAAACTGTACCACACTTTACTGCAATAAAAATCTAAACTAAAGTGTTTTTTAAGGTTTATATATATATATATATATATATATATATATATATATATATATATATATATATATATATATATATATATATATATATATATATATATATATATATATATATATTATGTTTTGAACCACATAGTAAAGAACTTGACAAAATCTGCTGTGGTAATACAGCAAATAGATATAAACAAATTACTTTATACAATAAGTTTTACACAACTTTATGGATAATAAAAATGTACTCTATTTAGACACACCACTAAAATGCACCACAGTTTACTGTAGAAAAAAAAACAATACTAAAGTGTTTATTGAATTAATTCGCAAGGTCAGTTGTTTAATTAATCTGTTGAAGTAATTTTGTGGTAATACAACAACCATATG
Organism: Danio rerio; assembly: GCF_049306965.1. NCBI lineage: Eukaryota > Metazoa > Chordata > Actinopteri > Cypriniformes > Danionidae > Danio > Danio rerio. Next base: position 52,222,032 of record NC_133193.1, on the reverse strand, counting down.
TAAGCAACTTACTTACTTAAACAGTTAATTCACCCAAAACTTGACTCACTATTTAGTCACCCAAACTAAAATGCACCACAGTTTACTGTATTACACTGTATTTACTGTTTACAGTTAAACTTTTGTGATAATAACAACTAGCGTGATATAAACTTATTTACTTACTTAAAGGGATAGTTAACCCAAAAATGAAAATTGACTCACTATGAATGTAACCAATACTAAAGTTTTATTTAGTTGCATTATTCTATTAAACTATAGCGATATAAACAAAGGAGATTCACCCAAAAATGTAGTCATTATTTAGTCACCCTAAATACTAAAATCACCACAGTTTACTGTAGTAAAAATCTAACCCGGGCTCATTGTGGAAACGTAGCCCCGCGGACTTTTCTGGAGGCTGCGAAATACGTCCCGGGAGGTACGTAATCGAGCAGTTTTTGTTTTCGCGAATCGGCGAGAGGCTGCTGTGCGCTCTTTCGCATCTCGGACGCCTCTCAGGAGCGTGCGCCGTTCGCGTCTGCGCTGTTCTCTCATGAAAAGCTGCCGGAGGCCGCTGTAGAGCGGCCGTCCGTCCGACTGACTGGCTGAACGACTGAATGACCGGCCAACCTAGCCGCCTTCCTCCTCCTCCTCCTTCCCTAAACCCAAGCGACGATTTGCAAAAGCCGTCCAGAAAAAAAAGCAAAAGCCCTCGTCTGATTTTCACCGCGTTTTCGGATCTCGCCCCGTCACAAACTCGTTCGCTTTTATTTTTTTGGATTCTGTTTTTCATCTTACCTGATTTCTGGAACCGCTCTTCCCCGGACTCGATCCCGGTCGTCGCCGTTGCCGGCTCCTCCTTCGGGCCTCCGCTCTGCCGAGCTAAGCGGACAAACTGGTTGAGGCGGGAAAGCCCTCCACACGGAGGTGAGTTGGCGAGCGCGAAGAGGAGGAGTGGAGCGGCGTCACACCGCCCCGCAACGTTCGCTCGATAAAAAAAACAAAACACGGCCATACGTACCTCCAGCCACGTAAATCGCGGTCTCCAGAAACATCCGCAGGGCTGCGTTTCCAGAATGAGCTTGGGTTGTAAAAATCAATAATTAATTAAATTAATCTTTTGTGGTAATAAAACAACTATAACAATATAAATAACATACTTAAAGGGACAGTTCACCCAAAACTGTAAGTGTACTCACTATTTAGTCACCCTACTAAAATGCACCACAGTTTACTGTAGTACCCATAGACTACTACTACTTTAGTACCCATACTAAAGTGTTTATTTGATCAGTTCATCAGTTCAAATAACCTGTTGTGGTAATTTTATGATAATACAACAACTATAGTGATATAAACAACTTACCTAAAGGGCTAGTTCACCCAAAATGATATGTACTCACTATTTAGTCAAGAGGTCATAAAGCTTTATAAGTTTCTTTAGCCGGTTGTGTTGATGCGTGAGAACCTTTTATTCGTCTTTGACCGCATGTTCAACTGCTTGTAAAAGAGTTGTCTATTTCACCACACATCTCATGCTCATCTTGACCTGGCATCAAAAGTGTTGCACTTCCATCTTCACAGCTGCTCTCCGTTTTACATGCACTTTACGTCAGCTCTTTATCCGAGCAGAATGACATGAAAACACTGCTCTGTCTTTGTTCACAGTCAGCACTCGGTCAGATGTTTCTCTAGACTTACACCGGAAGTGTTGATCCTTCAAGCAATGAGAGGAATTCCCGATTATCCTGAAAGTTTGAGACTTAGTGACTGGTCATTGTAAGCCGTAACAGAGCAGGAAATTACTTACCCTTCTTTTCACATTCATTTGGAGGCGGCCAGAATGCCACTGAACCTTTGTAAGAGTTCATCAAGGATGCGCCGCTGCTCGTCTGTAACAATCCCACCTCCGTCACACTTCATTGTGCTGCAGGTCAACCGAGGACATTGACTGTGGAAACATGTCAGTTTTGGGGCATTGGGGGGATATGGGAGTGTTTAAAATGAGCCTATTATGCAAAAAATCAATTTTATAAGGAGTTTAAACACTGTGTGTGTGAATATAAGCAGCTTCTAGTAGTAAAAATTCATTAATTGTGTTTTTTTTTTTTTTAATTCAGACAGTCAAACACTTTGATTGACATTCCCCCTTTGTACGTGTCATCAGAGCAAAAGCCCCGCCCACTAGTGTCCATCATGATAATGAGAATTGTAACTCACTGTTAGTGTTATTGTCATCGTCATTATCATCATTAATATTTTATTTATTACGCAAATATCAAGTCATTACAGAATTAGTTAGATAGTTGTTTCTGGTTTTTGTTAGTCCTGATCGATGTTGTTTTCAAATACAATAAATCCCTTAATATACGATTTGCAGTAATGCGCATTCATTTTTAAGTTGGGAGCACCGGTGCTACCAAGTAAAAAGGGTGATTTCGAGTCCTGTACTAAACCGTATTTATTAATTTTGCCATGGGTAGTTTTCTAATTTATTTATTACTATTTAAAAATAGCTAGAAAACGTTGCTCTAAATAATTTTGACTAATGCAGTATCATTTTAAACATTTAATATTGAACGTATTACAGGAAAACATAAACAATCCCATTTATTATACAAGTCCTGTGCTGAATTGAATAGTCAAGCTTACTTTGATTTGCTCATATATGTCTTGTGCATCTGTTAAGTGACTCTATTTACATTTTAAGTCATTACAGTATTTAACTATATCATAATTGGCTTTTATTGTAGCTCAGTAATAAAACAAAGAAGCAAAAAGGTTATTTTAAATTCGAAATGACGATTACTAAGGCAGTGTTTCTCAACTGGCGGGAACATTTTCAGTGGGTGGTGGAGTGTGTGGTCAAAAAAAACAAAAAAGTTTAATTTTTAACTTATTTTGCTTATATAAGACTTATTTTGAAATGCACGAGCGACAACTGTACGTTTGACATGTGAAATTTCATTTAATTATAGCAACAAATATGTCGAAGCGCAAGTATGACCCCGAATATGTAAAGTATGGATTTACATATAAAAAAAAGGCTTCAAACCTCAGTGTGTCATATGTAGTGATGTGCTCTCACAAGAGCACTTTTAGAAACCAAACATTTGTCATTTTTACTTTGTAATATTTCAATATTTTAAGACATTTTGTTAAATGAAAATAATGAAATATTGATTATTTGTAAGTCTTGGTGATTTTCTTATGATTTATTTGTCCTTACTTGTGGATGTTAACAAATAAACTAAAATTAATTATAATTCCTAAAATTTTATTATAGTTCCTTAAAATTTGGGCCGTGGGTTGATGACCACGTAAAAATGTGTGTCCCATGGCCAAACCAGTTGAGAACCACTGGTCTAAGGCAGGGGTGTCAAACTCAATTCCTGAAGGGCCGCAGCCCTGCACGGTTTAGTTTTAACCCTGCTCAAACACACCTACCTGTAGGTTTCAAACAAGCCTAAAGGAATCAATTAGTTTGATCAGGTGTGTTTAATTAGGGTTGGAACTAAACTGTGCAGAGCTGCGGCCCTTTTGGAACTGAGTTTGACACCTGTGGTCTAAGGCATTCACCCCAACCACCTCCCCATCATTTTCCCTCTCTTTTCAGATGGGATGGCGGGCAAATTCATAGGTTACCAAAGGCCTACTTTAGGTGGTACCAACTACTGTAGAGACATCAGAGACTCATTTTACATCTTGTATAAAGGGGCATAATATAAAGTGCAATTGAAAGGTTTAAATAGGTAAAAAAAAAGTTAATTATGTTAGGATAATTACCAGGCAATTCATTGTATGACAGTGAGTAGGTTTACATGGACACCAATAATCCAATTTTAATACAATTAAGACAATTCTCGAACTAAAGAGAAATAAAAACTAAGACATACTGTGAGGGAAACCGGAGCACCCCAACACGGGGAGAACATGCAAACTCCACACAGAAATGCCTACTGACCCGGCTGAGACTCGAACCAGCGACCTTCTTGCCGTGAGGCCACAGTGCTAAGCAGAAATGAATAACTTTAATTGTTTAACTGTAAAATAAATTAATGACAAATAGTCAAGACAGCAAGTATGCTTATGTTGCTTTAACTAATTTTAATAGGTTAATCAAGTTTCAAAAAACATTTTAAAGTTATAATTATAGTTTAACCCTTTAAGACCAAAACAGCCGTCCGAGGCTAAACATAAGTAATGTTCTTAAATCTTTAATAACTTTTGATCCGCTGAACCGATCCGTACAATTCAAAGATTGACATGAAGAAGGGAGTCTCAGCTTTTCACCGCTGTAATACATTACATTCACCTTCTGAGGCTCCGGAATTAGTGTGGTTACGTCATCAAATGTTGACAACGCTGATTTGACAAAGGAACGCTCGTGGCTTGTGTCTCCAGACGAACCAGACGTGATGCATTGATGCATTGTCCCTCCTCCATGCCCAGATTGGTTCAAACTCGCTCTCTCTCAACCAATAAGCATATGTTTCGCTTTGTGGACTACGAATCAGCTATTTAAACAACCCCAAATGAGAAATAGGCTGTACATTTGCGCACGGCTAAATGAAACGCAAAAAAAAATAAAGTTTTGAGTGAAATAATTCTCATACTAAGTACTTTTGCATGCACAACAGCACAAAAACATGACAAAACAGTGACACAGCAAAGACAGAGTGCTGGCCTTGCTGTTTTCAAAGGACGCAAATGGCGGTGCGGCTGTTTGTCTGCAACGCAAGTTGGGAAGCAGCAGGGTCAACACCATATCCATGCTGGCACACAAAACCTAAGGATGATCCATATTGAATCTAGTTTAGTTTTGTAACTATTTATAGTATAGTAAATATTTATATCTATTTTTACTGAGGATTTGCACCATGTTTATTTCGACTTTGATGCATTATTTCTTATTTTCCTATTTTTTATTTGTTCAGTGTAAGCGGTGTTGTTTGTGGTAACTGAAAATATTTTACTTGGAAAAAGTCAAATTTGCTTCAGTGTTCTGTTATTTTGTAACAATCTTTCTGTTTAGTTCATTCCCAGAACTTTTGGGCAAATACATTGTCAGTAAATAAATGCATCTCCCCCCCCCCCCCCCCCCCCATTGAAAAACGCCTTGGAATAAATAAATTGCTATAAACAATAAACATAAAACATAAAGCATAAAACATCATAGCATGTGTTTCTAAAGAAAAAAAAAAACTTCATGAGGTTTTGTTTGTAATAACTAGAAAATGTCACTTTTTTAAAAATCGTTTCTGGAAAATTATGTAATATTTTCTGTCTGTTCATATGTTTTTGGACCAAAAAATATTTTAGACTGGACCTTTAAATGATACAGATTGAAGCTTCAGGTTCTCCTGTCTAAAATAATACATGACACTTGAGGCTGACTGCTAAAATAACAATAAAACTGCTTTAAAATAATAATAATAATAATAGTAATAATAATAATAATAATATAGGCCCATTAGGTGCCCATATAAATACCTCTAGGTCTTAAAGGGTTAACTTAATATTTGTGGTCAGTTTGATTGATATAAGTTGAGATGACTAGAAAAGTTCATTTGATTCAACAACAACAACAAAAAAATGAAGGCAGCAATCATTTTTTTACAGTGTATACTGGCTTTAGGATATAACGCAGAGAATAACACATCTGTTCACTGCCAGCTGCTTTTGCACCCACATGTATTTCATTCTCACACCCTACATCCAAACCATTTTCCCTTTGTGAGCAGAATGCAAAGAAACAAGGCAGTGTATAACGCTTTACATCGTCCAAATCAGCAAACCTCTGCACCTCCAACACATTACTGCCTCTAGAAGCCATAAAACAACTATTGTAAATGAACTTTTACATATCACAAATGTGATTTACTTTCGTATATTGCGAAAAGAAAAGGATGTTTATAGTTTTCTGCTTGGCCCCGGCTCTTTTTTCCAGCCCCTCGTATAACAGAGAAGCCTCAATAAAAGCTCAAGCGTGCTCCTCGAGGTCAAATATGTGGGTTAACGGCTGGATTATCACAAAGCTCCCACTTTTTTTGCTTGGCACCTCCGTGAAGGAGGATATAATTGTGTTTTTGTCTCCCTTAGAGGTTTCGGAGGTGTGAAAGGCTCTGTTGATGCGCTCTGAAATAAAGCCGTTTTCTGTGTTTGGCCTGAACTGTTGAACCTGCATTCGGCCTGTTAGCATTACTGAACACTCTCCTTCTCTTTATTTCACATGAACGTGTCCTAATATTGTGAACAACTAGGCTTGACATGATATCTATGGTATCTAATGTTTTGTTTTTGATATATTGCATCAAAGTATATCGCGATTATTTCGATCAGTGTCAGGTCTGGCTCTAATGGGATCCTCTCAGCTCTGTAAACATCACTCACATCTCCTTCAGAATGTATCGTTTAGGTGTCAAATCCACATTAAAACCCAGAGCCGATGGCAACTTTCCATTCTCTCAGTGCAGAAACTTCCCTATTTGGGTCTAATAGGGGCCCGAGTGAAGGGTCAAGGCCTTTATTTAGAGACCAGACCCACAGACGGGCAGTAAAAGGTCTCAGTGTTATGAGACATCCCAGCGTAGCTTCACTTTAAAGGGACTGTTCGCTCAGAAATGCACTCATTTACTCAAGCCATGTTTTTCTTAAACCAATATGGATTTTTTTTACATACTGTATAATGCAAAAGAGAAAAAGAGTGCACGGGTATCACATTTGCATGCAAAAACAATTAAATAAGGAGCTTTCAAGGAAAAATAATCACAAATGCCAACAAGCTTTAGTTGTAGTGGTCGACTTGTGTGATCACAAGATTAAAAAAAACCTACAAAGAACAGGTCTATTCAAGGGGATTATGAAAAGTACACTTGAAGTACATTATAAGTCAGAATTATTAGCCCACCTTTGATTTTTTTTATTTTTCTTTTTAAAATATTTGCCAAATGATGTTGAACAGATTCAGGAAATGTTCACAGTATGTCTGATAATGTTTTTTCTTCTGGAGAAAGTCTTGTTTGTTTTATTTCGGCTAAAATTAAAGCAGTTTTTAAATTTTTTAAACACCATTTTAAGGATAAAATATTAGCCCCTTTAAGCTTTATATATTTTCGATAGTCTACAGAACAAACTATTATGATTAGAAATGTGTTGAAGAAAATCTTCTCTCCGTTGAACAGAAATTAGGGGAAAAACTAAACAGGGGGGCTAATAAGTCTCACTTCAACTGTATGTAATTATATGTCAGTATGGCTCAAAGGCCCCAACTCAGAGCCTATGTAGGCTTTAAAATCACACTTACAGTAATTATACTTGTCTTGTAATGACAATATCAATATTTTGATTCATATGTACTTGTTTCTAAGTGTACTTTGAAGCTATTATCATTTAAATACCCTTTTTTTCCACATAATTGTACATAATTTATATAGGAGAGAGTCAGCTCTGGGGTGAAATGCTGTAGATTTTTGCGATATTGAATGTTGAAACTTTTGATTATGGGGATTTTTATTTTATTTAAAGTATACAGGTATATTTCAGGTATAAATATGAGTTGTGCTAACATAATAGTATACTTAAAATACAAATTGATAACATTAAGAAATGGTAGCCAGAATTTTACAGTTAAAAATACAGTGAAATAAATACTAAATTGGGGTTTATTTTCAATTCTAAGTAAACAATTTCTTGACAGATGCATAAACAAATGGCATTGTTTTAAAAGAAAAATATAAAAACTGTTATTATAGTTACGTTTATTAACATTTATAATTAATAATAATATAATCGTTGCATGATTTCTTGAAACCAGTGTAATTAGATGGACACATCATCAAATTTTGTGGAACAATCGCCTTACAGTAAGAAAGTCGCTGGTTCGAGCTTCGGCTGGGCCAGCTGGCATTTCTGTGTGGAGTTTGGATCACAGTGTGTTGGCGTGGGTTTCCTCCGGGTGCTCCGGTTTTCCCCACAAGTCCAAACACATGCGCTATAAGGTAATTGAATAAACTAAACTAGCCATAGTGTATGAGTGTGAATAATGTGTATGGGTGTTTCCCAGTATTGGCTTGCAGCTGGAAGGGCATGCGCTGTTTAAAAAATATGCTGGATAAGTTGGCGGTTCATTCCGCTGTGGCGACCCCTGATGACTAAATGAATATTTTCAATTCTGTGTGAACAATCCCTTGAAAGATGCATAGACAAACACAAATATGCATGTTATTTTCAGTTATATTGTCCCTGTTTTAAAGAAAAGTCATGTAAAAATGGACTATTATGAATTTGCAAGTACTATTGCAATTATTTTCGTATTATTAATTTTAAGCACAATTAAACGTACACATAAGATTAAAAATGAAAATTGCTGTTATACAATAGCTTGCCGAGTTAACCTAATTAACCTAGTTAAGCCTTTAAATGTCGCTTTAAGCTGAACACTAGTATCTTGAACAATATCTAGTCTAATATTATTTACTGTCATCATGACAAAGATAAAAGAGTTATTATAGATGAGTTATTAAAACTACACTCTTAAAAGAAACTGTTCTATATAGAACCAAAAATGGTTCTATCAAGCGCTTCATATATGGAACCCCAAAAAGGTTCTAAATAGAACCATTTTAAGGGTTCATTAAATAGAACCCCAAATGGTTCTTTGAATTCAAGTTACATGGTTCTATTTAGAACCATTTGAGGGTTCTTTATTTATTATTGAATTAATGTTATTTATTATTGAATAAAAAATGAAACCAATGCAGAAAATTCTAATTGTTTAAATTTAAACAATAATATTTCTAATTTAAATAATATTTCAAATTGCACCTCTGCGTACTTTGTATAAGATCTACCTCTAACATTTTACATTTTATTATTTAATTAGTAAACATAATTAACAGCTTAATGACATTCAACAATATAATTCTAATGATTTCACTTTTTAATAAACATTTGTAAGCTTGTGTATATATATATAAATTATAATTTATATAATTTATTATAATAATTAATTAATTTTTTTAATGTACTAACATACCTGAATGATGAAGCTGAAATAGTGGACTTCTCCTTTCGAAAAATTAACCGTCAGACTTGAGGGTCTTCAACACCAGTCCATGACGATGTCCTTGTCAATGGCGTCACCAGAGGGCTTTTTTTATGATTATTAGTTTAAAATAAATCATTAAACCATAAAAAAATGTTACTGCACAGTCTAAATAAATTGGTTATTTTATTTATTTCACAAAATAATTTGTCAAAAATGTTAAACATTGAGTATATATAAACTAAGCCTATAAGTTATATGCTAATGTTCGAACCTGCATGAAAAAAATCCCATCATACTGTACACTGATTAAGTTTTTGACCATAACATTCATTTTATTAGGTTTTGACTCAAAAAGCTTTGTCTCTCTGTGTTATAGCTTATAATTATTGTATAATCTTTACTACATAATTATGTTATGATTAAAAAATTATAGAACCATTTTAATCAAAAAGGTTCTTTGCACTCAAAGGGTTCTAAATTGAACCATTTTTTGAGTAAAAGGTTCTACTGGCCAACTATAGAACCCCAAGGTTCTATATAGAACCTCAAGAAACCTTTTTTTAAAGAGTGTATTAGGTTTAGAAATGGTAAACAGAAATTTGGGGGAAAATATACAGGGGGGCGAATAATTCAGGAGGGCTAATGATTTTGACTTCAACTGTATTGATTTATTTAGGGATTCCAGCTGAATCCTTCAATCTGTGTGTGCTAAATTATCCATGAGACCTCTTAGAAGGTTACAGTTCCTTCTGATTTCTGCATCGGCTCTGTCTCAAACAGTTCAACTGCTGCTCAGATATCAGCCACTTCATCCGATGGGATCCAACAGTGTCCAGCAGAAGCCATACAATACATGCACATACTGTAACTAATCAGCAAATCCCCCCGGACTTTCCAGAAGGGTCAGTTTTATACACACTGTCTGTGGCGTTCAGGATAGGATATATGCACAGCTAGTGTTTTTTCCCCTACTGATAAACGTCCGGTGAAAGGTTAATGTGACTATTTTCAATTTCAGTCAGTTCCTTTTACAGCGTCAATGTTGTAATGTGATTAAAATATAATCAGCTAAATAGACTTAAGCATTCATTTAGTTGTTCAAGCGTAAAATGAGATGAAAAGCCATTTAAATGCAAGCACCGTCAGGAGCAGCAGGCGATTACTCCAACTCCATTGAAAATACTGTGGCAAAATAAATGTTCCTGTTTTAAAGACACGATGCAGAGCAATGTCATTTAATGCAAGTCTTCCTGCATAGTCTGAGACCCACTTTATATTGTATAGCAATCAGGCACTGAAGATTGTTGATTTTCTTAAAGAAACAGACCTTAAAAGTTTCACTAGTCATGTCAAAGCAGTAAGTAAATCAGCATACTATTGTAACTTAGGCCAGCTAGTGTGTGCTGTGCAGGTAAACCTCACTCCGCTGACCTCTAAAGGTGCTCTAGCGACAGATGCTAGAGGCCATGGTCTTCAGCCTTCTTGTTAGAGCAACCGACTCCCATGCGGAAGGTCGCCGGTTCGATACCAGCTCAGAGGGGGTTGGGTGGTGTAGAACCGGTGGGGTTACATTGGTGCCATGACCCGGATGGGAGTAAGGTTTACGAGGGTAAGTGTAGCCAGCTAGTGAAGTGCTGTGCAGGTAAACGTCTCTCCGCTGACCTTTAAAGGTGCTCTAGCTACAGACGTTAGAGGCCATGGTCTTTAGTCTTCTTGGTAGAGCAACCGACTCCCATGCAGAAGGTCGCCGGGTAGATCCCACATTGGAGCGGGTTGGGTGGTGTAGGACCGGCGGGGTTACACTATCATCTCAAAAACATTGCAGGAATCAGATGCTTTGTTTCCAGTGAAGACTTAGAGAAACTTGTTCAGGCTTTTATCAGCAGCAGGGTGGATTACTGTAACAGCCTCCTCACAGGCCTTCCCAATAACAACTCATCCAGAACGCTACGGACAGGATTCTGACTAGCAGCAGGAAATCAGAGCACATCACTCCTGTTCTCAGGTCTCTACACTGGCTCCCAGTTACATTCAAAATAGAGTTTAAAGTATTATTACTGGTCTATAAATCACTAAATGGCCTAGGACCTCAATACATTACAGATATGCTCACTGAGTACAAATCACTCAGATCTTTAGGATCAAATAAACTAGAAATTCCAAGAGTTCAGTCAAAGCAGGGAGAATCAGCTTTCAGCCACTATGCCCCCCGCTGCAGGAATCAGCTTCCAGAAATGATCAGACGTGCTCCAACATTAGGCGTGTTCAAAACAAGACTGAAAACACATCTGTTTAGCTGTGCCTTTACTGAATGAGCACTGTGCTGCGTCCGACAGCTCACACTACTATGTTTTTTTTTTCTGTTTCATCATCTTATAACCTATTTTAACACATTTTATCTGTTTTGTCTTTTTTTATTCTTAATTTTATAATTCTTATTATTTGTTTTTATTTTCTTACACTTGTCTCTTTTATTCTTGTTTATGTAAAGCACTTTGAATTGCCACTGTGTTTGAAATGTGCTATATAAAGAAACTTGCCTTGCCTAAATTTTGTAATGTCATGCAGTTCACTGGATGTGCTTGCACTGGGTTGCTGAAAACTAAAAGTCCTTTTGCATATACCCTGTTGGCTCTTGTGTTCATCCACTAATTGCCTTTTCTCCCAAAAGCCAGTAGATAAACAGATGTGGCGCAGGAGTCTGAAGAAGACTCTTAATCCAGTTTACCCAGTCAACGCCGCTGTGGGAAAAACAATATTTCTCATGTGCATGGGCACAGAGAGGCCCGATGAGGGGGGCGTCTATAACAAACTCGCACCCCCATTCATTTTTATTCATCGCCGCTATTTGTCCAGGCTGAATGCAACACGGGGTGAAGGGTCAGCTTAAACCCAAGGCTATTCACTCTGCCCAATGCATCTTAAGGGGCCCTGGCCACGGATTGTAAGTCTTGTAAAGATGTGCTTTCAGGAGTGGTTCAGTTCTGATCGTGCCGGACAC
>NC_133193.1:52190000-52205000 GCF_049306965.1 Danio rerio | reverse complement strand
TCACATCAAAACACAACAGTAGGCTTTAGAGGAGATGTGGAAGAAACTAGTGCTACACACACGAGCAGTTTGAGGACAAAAACGTGACCAATGTCTCAAACACAACATCTGAACAGTGGATTTAGGTGTAAGAGCACTAGTTTAAGCAGAGTAATTCACACCTTTTATGAGATTATGAGAAAATTATGAGAAAATAAAGCACACCTGAGGTGTAACACCACTCTATTTGACCGCATCACCACCTCAGGTGTGCATTACTGTCTAATAACTCAATGGTCCATCATCAATTATGAGATATAAACACTTAAACTGCATTGCTAGTGAATGCTTGATTCTGATTGGCTTATGAACATTAGCTGAGTGTTTATCTGAAGACAACTGCACACTAATAAAGTAGTTCCGGCATGTTTTGGGCGCATTATAGCTCCATATCACTCCACTGAGTGATTAATTGAGCTACTTCACAGCAACAAAAGTCCAAAATCACATTAAAACACAACAGTAGGCTTTGGAGGAGAAGTGGAAGAAACTAGTGCTACACACACGAGCAGTTAGAGGACAAAAACCTGACCAATGTCTCAAACACAACATCTGAACAGTGGATTTAGGTGTAAGAGCACTAGTATAAGCAGAATAATTCACACCTGTCTGATGAATTATTAGAAAATAATACACACCTGAGGTGTAACACCACTCCATTTGACCGCATCACCACCTCAGGTGTGCATTACTGTCTAATAACTCAATGGCAAATTTGCAATTTTGAGATATAAACACTTAAACTGCATTGATAGTGAATGCTAGATTCTGATTGGCTAATGAACATTAGCTGTGTGCTTATCTGAAGACAACTGCACACTAATAAAGTAGTTCCGGCATGTTTTGGGCGCATTACAGCTCCATATCACTCCACTGAGTGATTAATTGAGCTACTTCACAGCAACAAAAGTCCAAAATCACATTAAAACACAACAGTAGGCTTTGGAGGAGAAGTGGAAGAAACTAGTGCTACACACACGAGCAGTTAGAGGACAAAAACCTGACCAATGTCTCAAACACGACATCTGAACAGTGGATTTAGGTGTAAGAGCACTAGTATAAGCAGAATAATTCACACCTGTCTCTTGAATTATTAGAAAATAATGCACACCTGAGGTGTAACACCACTCTATTTGACCGCATCACCACCTCAAGTGTTCATTACTGTCTAATAACTCAATGGCTCATTGTCAATTATGAGATATAAACACTTAAACTGCATTGCTAGTGAATGCTTGATTCTGATTGGCTAATGAACATTAGCTGAGTGTTTATCTGAAAACAACTGCACACTTATAAAGTAGTTCCGGCATGTTTTGGGCGCATTACAGCTCCATATCACTCCACTGAGTGATTAATTGAGCTACTTCACAGCAACAACAGTCCAAAATCACATTAAAACACAACAGTAGGCTTTGGAGGGGATGTGAAAGAAACTAGTGCTACACACACAAACAGTTAGAGGACAAAAACCTGACCAATGTCTCAAATACAACATCTGAACAGTGGATTTAGGTGTAAGAGCACTAGTATAAGCAGAATAATTCACACCTGTCTGTTGAATTATTAGAAAATAAAGCACACCTGAGGTGTAACACCACTCTATTTGACCGCATCACCACCTCAGGTGTGGATTACTGTCTAATAACTCAATGGCAAATTTGCAATTATAAGATATAAACACTTAAACTGCATTGCTAGTGAATGCTTGATTCTGATTGGCTAATGAACATTAGCTGTGTGCTTATATGAAGAAAACTGCACACTAATAAAGTAGTTCCGGCATGTTTCGGGCGCATTACAGCTCCATATCACTCCACTGAGTGATTTATTGAGCTACTTCACAGCAACAACAGTCCAAAATCACATTAAAACACAACAATAGGCTTTGGAGGAGATGTGGAAGAAACTAGTGCTACACACACGAGCAGTTAGAGGATGAGAACCTGACCAATGTCTATTCAATTATTAGAAAATAATGGCGACCTCAGATGTGCAGTAATAACGTTGTAAAATCATTGCTTACACTTATAAACAGTACTGTTTAGGTTTGTGTCCTAGTTTGATAGAATTACTGCCTTTTATTTTTTTATTTTGGTGCATCGGACCCACTCTGACTCTGCAGTGATCTCAGATGTTGAGCAAGCCTGCAGAATCTGAGCTGGGGAAGGAAGGGCCTGCCCTGTGGAAACTCTTCGCTCACAATAGACCATTGAAAGACTCCATTTATACGTCCATTTCGGGGTCTACCTGATGGGCCAATGTTGTGTGCTGACAGCCAGCAATTTCCCCATCTCTCAACAGTTTTTATATCACATGCAGTGTGTGAACTAGATTTGTCAGATAAGTCTTGAGCCTGGCAACCAGAAACTGTAATCGCTAAAACAAGCAAGTTATGCTTTTATTTCCATGAGATACTGTAAGAATGCTTGCATTTGTTCAGTATAAAAGGCTTGTACTGTATATACAGTATAGATGAAGGCAAAACTATTTGCCCCTCCTGTGTAATTTAAATTCTTTATCAAAGAAATGCTGCTTTTAATTTTTAGGACACATTTTTAGTATGCTATTCACTGGAATTTATTTTTAGTATGTTGTCGACTGGATTATTTATGTATATATTATGAAATGCTTACATTTGTGGAGGTTTAGTTTGTTTTTCTAGTTTTAAAAGCTTAGATTCTTTAGAGCTTTAGTATGTTGTTTACTGGAATTTACACACTTATAATAATAAAAGCTTAAACTGGTGCATTTTTAATAGGTTGTTCGTTAGAAATAGGGCACATTTGCATAATCACACTTAACATTATATACAGTTGAAGTCAGAATTATTATCCCCCTTGAATTTTTAGACCGCTTGTTTATTTTTTCCCCAATTTCTGTTTAACAGGGAGCAGATTTTTCTTCAACACATTCCTAAACATAATAGTTTTAATAAGTCATCTCTAATAGCTGATATATTTTATCTTTGCCATGATGACTGTAAATAATATTTTAGTAGATATTTTTCAAGACACTTCTATACAGCTTAAAGTGACATGTAAAGGCTTAACTAGGTTAATTAGGTTAACTAGGCAGGTTAGGGTAATTAGGCAAGTTATTGTATAACGATGGTTTGTTCTGTAGATTATCGAGAAAAGATTTAGCTTAAAGGGGCTAATAATTTTGTCCCTAAAATTGTGTTTAAAAAATTAAAAACTGCTTTTATTCTAGCCGAAATAAAACAAATAAGACTTTCTCCAGAAGAAAAAAATATTATCAGACATACTGTGAAAATCTCCTGAATCTGTTAAACATCGTCTGGGAAATATTTAAAAAAGAAGAAAAAAATTTAAAGGGGGCTAATAATTCTGACTTCAACTATATATTGCAATATCTTAGTTTCTTTAACACATTATTAAACATAACAGATTTAATAACTAATTTATTATGTATTTGCCATGATGACAGTACATAATATTTTGATAGTTATTTTACAAGGAACTATTCAGCTTAAAGTGACATTTAATTGAATAATTAGGTTAAAATGTTAATTTAAAAAATCTTAAGGTGCTAATAGAATTAACCTTAAAAATATTAACAAAAAACGACTTTTATTCAGTATAAATGTTTCAAGACTTTCTCCAGAAGAAGAAAAACAATTATAGGAAATACTCACTGTTTTCTTACTCTGTTTTAAATTTTACAGTAATTTTGTTTTAAATTCTTACTAGTAAATTTCTCTTCATTCATTTTCATAATTATATTGAGTTTCTTTTGTCTGAAATGCAGTTTTAAAGGAATTAAATCATCACAGATGGATTTATAGGAAGATTTATTAGCTGTTTTGGTGATTGTTTTATTTTCATTCATTCATTTTCTTGTTGGATTAGTCACTTTATTAATCCGGGGACCCACAGCGGAATGAACCGCCAACTTATCCAGCAAATATTTTACCCTATGCCCTTCCAGCCACAACCCATCTCTGTGAAATGTTTTATTTTCTTATTTAATATTTTTTCAAAGCGTAACAAATTGCATGACGGAAGTATTAGTTCACTAAAGAGACAAGTTTGACGTGATTCTTTTGCTAAGAATATTGCACTTAGAAGAGAAAATAGTTTTTATTTATTCTGTCTCTAAAAAATAGTGCGTGAGACGGATCACCATCTAGGAGTACCCCAGGGCTTTGTGTTAGGACCCATCCAGTTGTCTTACGTCATGATTTGGAGCTTAAAAATAAACTTTAAAATGCATGTCTAAAATAGATTTTTACATAGACAAGTATTGACTCTATTATACATGTATCAGAAACATTTCTATCTCCTAAATATACTTTAAAATGTATTAAATCATCACAGAGCGACTTATAGGAAGATTTATTAGCTGTTTTGGTGATTTTATTTTTTAAAGTGTAACATAAATTGCATGATGGAAGTACTGGTTCACTCAAGAGACAAGAGTTTGACTTCTTTTGCTAGCAATCCCAAAACAATATTGCACTTGGAAGAGATCAGAGCTTTTATTTATTCTGTGTATAAAAAACTGCGTAAGACGGATCACCATCTAGAAGTACCCCAGGGCTCTGTGTTAGGACCTATCCAGTTGTCTTACGTCATGATTTCTTGTGAATGTCTCCTGTGGCGCCGAGTGTGTTTATGCAGCACGAGTGTGTGTATGACACATGCAGAGCTGAGAAGGTCGCATGTAAAATTAAAATGAGCCACATGCTTGTTTTATAGTCTGTTTGCTGTTGACCTAAGCTCACGTCAACTTGTTTTTACTGTAAATGATCTGTGTTTGGGAAAATCTCCTCATGCTTATGAACGATTACTAAGCCTAAACTGTGGATATGCAAAGAGGTTTGCCACATTAGCATCAAATGAAGCTTATAAACTATTATGATGTAAGAAGAAAGTTGAAAACCTCCCTGCTATGTATAGTATATAAAATACATGCTTATAGTATGAAAGCTTAGATTTTTGGAGTTTTAGTGTGTTATTTGCTAGAAAATACACATTTAAAAAATGAAAAGCTTAGATTTGTGGAGTTTTAGTGTGTTATTTGCTAGAAATTACACACTTTAAGTGTGAAAAGCTTAGATTTGTGGTGATTTAGTGTGTTATTTGCTAGAAAATACACGTTTACACATTTTAAAGCTTAGATTTGTGGAGTTTTAGTGTGTTATTTGCTAGAAAGTACACGTTTAAAAAATTAAAAGCTTAAATTTGTGGAGATTTAGTGTGTTATTTGCTAGAAAATACACTCTTAAAATATAAAAAGCTTAAATTTATGAAGATTTAGTGTGTTATTTGCTAGAAAGTACACGCTTAAACTATAAAAAGCTTAGATTTGTGGAGTTTTAGTGTGTTATTTGCTAGAAAGTACATGCTTAAACTATAAAAAGCTTAGGATTGTGGAGTTTTAGTGTGTTATTTGCTAGCAAATACACGTTTAAAAAATGAAAAGCTTAGATTTGTGGAGATTTAGTGTGTTATTTACTAAAAAGTACACGCTTAAATTATAAAAAGCTTAGATTTTTCAAGTTTTAGTGTGTTATTTGCTAGAAAGTACACGCTTAAACTATAAAAAGCTTAGATTTGTGGAGTTTTGGTGTGTTGTTTACTGAAATCTATATGCTAATTGTATGAAATGCTTACATTTATGGAGTTTTATTGTTATTTACTAGAAAATATATGCTTATATTATAAAAAGCTTAGATTTTTGGAACTTTATTTTGTTGTTTATTGGAATTTATACACTTATAGTAAAAAAAAAAAAAACTATATTTGTGGTGTTTTTAGTCTGTTATTTACTAGAAAATATATGCATATGTTATAAAAATCTTACATTTGTGCAGTTTTAATGTTTTTTGCTTCAAAATATATGCTCAAAGTATGAAAAGCTTAGATTTTTGGAACTTTAGTATGTTGCTAACTGGATTTTTTAACACTTTTTACACAGTTGCGCAGCTTTACTATAGTGTTCATTGAAAATGTGTGATCTCAAAGGCATATTACATTTATCATGAACTCAACTAAACTCATGTTGCAGGTTAAAGGAGTCGCAGTCTGTCCTGTTGAAGAGAGCTCTGTCCAGTGGAATGGCCGGACAGAAGATCACTAATGTTATTCTGCAATACATCGAGTCTGAGCGAAGGAAACTGGAGACTTCATCCTCTGCGGGAGCGACTAAAGTCTCCAGCACCAAAACTTTCCACAGTCAGCGTGGCCAGTACAAGCTCATCTACAGCGCAGGTCAGTCCAGCACTGTGTTTTGGGCAAAACATTCACCTAATGGCCTTTCCTTTCCTTCTGAAAGAACATTTCAGATGAGATTTGGGTCATTATTTAATGGTTTCTCCTTGACAGCAATGTGATTTAGCAGCTTTGTACTGTTTTTTAAGCTTTTCGTTCATTTATTTAAACGTCAATGGCATTAATGACAGCAAAATAACATTACAGGGTTGAATGAGTGCCGGAGTGTAGCATTTCTGTACAAACACACAGCACCAACTACTTTTTAGAGCTTTTTAAAAGTTTATTACAAATTGCATATGTTATTTTTCAGTATACCCCCCCCCCCTCCTGTCAAAGTTCAGAATTTGTCTGCTATATAAGCTCATTTGTCCCATTTTTGACAATAAGCATCATAATTTGTGAAACTTACCAATGGAAGAAGGCTTTAAAGGACACCTATGGTGAAAAATCTACTTTTCAAGCTGTTTGGACAGACATATGTGTATATATAGTGTATAGACCATCTTATTGGGGTGATATAAACACACCCAGTCCTTTTTTTTCAATTTAACAACATAAAAACGGTGGACCAATTGGAGCGGTTTTCAGACCGAACGCAACTTGATGTAGGAGTGCAATCCCCCCGCCCACCGGATTGATTGACAGCTGCGCGCATTAACATGTCCCGGTAGTCACGTGTATAATCATGTCAACAAGACCAGACATGCGCAAAGCAACCGGGAATAAAAATTCTGTTCACTTCGCTAGGATCAGCAATCATCATCAAACATGATCAAGAGTGAGTTTCATATGTTTGAAATGTTTTAAAACAGTGCACGTGTGTAATGAAGTACAGCGATTTACTTCAGCTTTACTTCTTCAGGAAGGAAGATGCTTCAATCCCGGTTTGTGGACGTTAAATCAGGTTTATTTTGTACATTAACATAACAGATATCCATACAGCAGCAGAGATTAACCTGTATCCTGTCACATATGCATGCAAAAACAGTGCAAAGCTAAGCGCGCTGTCTGTCTGTGTGTGAACTTTGTAACGATATAGTGTGTAACTCATCAATGCAAATGCACAACAAATGCTCATTGGTGAAGTTCTTCCTGTAGTATTGCTCACAAACGCTACGTGAGATCTTCTTCCTTTAAGTCTGTCTGTTGTTTGACGCAGACAAGGAGGAGATTTAGGCATGCAGAAAGGCACATGGTAGGCGCGGAGGACTCGCCTTAAAGGCGCAGTACGACAAAACAGCCCCCTGATGGAAAAATGTATAAAATAGGATCTAGTAAAAGGTATAATGAAAAATCTGATGGGTGTTTTGAGCTGAAACTTTACAGACACATTCTGGAGACGGAAAACACGTATATTAAATCTGAAAAAAGGGGTAACCTAGGTGCCCCTTAAGACAAATGAAGCTTTTAATTATTCTAATTGACAAATTCAGATTGAGGAAATGAGCTGGCCAGTTTGATATTTGCCTACAATTTAGGCAAAGTTTAAACAGATTCATAATTGTGTTTTTTTATGATGATGATAATAATTTTGTACTTTAAATTAAGCATATTTTCTTATTTCTTTGTTAAAAAAATTTAGATTTTAAAATTCTACAGTCATTACATTAGCTGTGTCTTTTTTTCAAAGTGATTTTATAACTTATATTAAGTGATCTAAAGGCAAAACAAGCTTACACGCCCCCAAAATGACACTTTTTTATATAATATCTGTTTAATTTATTTTAAATAATAATAATAATATTAACAATAAAAAAAATGAAAAAATTGAATTACAAATATTCTCAACAATAAAAATAATGAAATAACTTCATTTAATATATTGACAAATCTAAATAAATAATAAAAAACTGATTAAAAATATAATTAAAAATATTCTCAAAAAATAACTATAAAAATTTTATATATTCAAAAAATAAAATAATAAAAAATTTGTAAAAATCATTTTAAAATCTCATTTAAATATTTTCAAAAATAAAAAATAATTTAAAATTTTTTATATATTCTAAAAACTAAAATTTTTTAATAAAATCTCATTTAATTATTCTTTAAAATAAAAACTATAAAAATCTCATTTAAAATATTCTCAAAACTAAAACAATAAATACAAATTTAAAAACATCCCATATAGAAATTCTTAAATCTGAAAAATAAATAAAATAACAAAAAACAATAAAAAATATCATTTAAAATATTCTCAAAACTCAACAATAAATAAAATAATTTACAAACTTTACAAAATACAAATTTTCAAAGTGATTTTAAAACTTATATTAAGTGATCTAAAGGCAAAACAAGGTTACACGCCCCCAAAATGACACTTTTTAACACATTATAATAAACAAATCTGAACTGTGCTTTGAACTAAACCTAAACTGGCACACTCAGAACAACCATCATACTAATATTAAATCTTTAAAAAGGGGTAAAATAGGTGCCCTTCAAACAATTTAGTGCAAAATATGAAAATTATGGTTGCACTGGTCTGAAAAGAGCAATAAATCGCACCAAACACGTCTTGCACCCTATTGTGTGGGTGTATGATAGAGCGTATACAGTCATGTAATCTGTGTTCAGTAAATCACAAACAACTCTAAAGCTCACGTTTGTCCTCGTTATTTTGCGCTTGTAGTCATAAAGGTCGGGAAGTGTAGAGGTTTGTTCAGGTGTTCGTGTCAACATGTTAAGCTTTTCTTTGCGAGCAGCTCAGGCTTGAAAACAGCAGATATCTTGTTTTAATAATTTGGCGTGTTTCCTGGATTGTAAACGTTAGCGCTGTGATAAGCTTTATCTGGCTGTGGATTGTGCTGGTCTGCATTGAGACGCTCCTCGATACGCTATTGTAATGTATTCCTGCTATTGTTTAGCTTGGCTCAGAGCGATGCTGCAGTCATTTCTCAGGAGGTGATGTAGAGTTTGGCTAGTGTGTGTGTGTGTGTGTGTGTGTGTGTGTGTGTGTGTGTGTGTGTGTGTGTGTGTGTGTGTGTGTGTGTGTGTGTGTGTGTACATGAGCTCAAAACACACTGGCAGAGCACAGGAAGAGTGTGGAGACTGACCTTTTAGCATACAGAGAGACACACAAACACACTCATATAGGCTGTACACACACACAAGAAACACACATACTCGCAACACACACACAGACGTTTTTCCATTATTAGATAAAGTTCATGTAATACTGTTAATAATTCATTTCTTTTCTGGGAAATGTCGCAATGTCAAAAAAAATAAGGGTTTTCTGTCCTTATGGTGAAACTTTGTCCTCAAAATTTAGGCAAATCCCGACACACGTCTGCTGCTGCTTCATATCTGTGGATTGATGGATGCTCTGTAAGCTCTTGAAGATGAAGCTATAGCTGATAAGTAAAGCTTGAGGGAGCTTTTCCAGCAATTCCAGGACAGTTTTAATTCAGCTAATTCAAGGAATGTACCTAAATCTGTCATAATTTGGTTATGAAACAGGGCTGTTAAAAATGCACTTCTATAACATATTAACTCATATAAAGTATTTAAAAAATGTACTTATTAATTTACTTTATATTAACACTTTATCGTATTTATTTGAGCTATTGTTGACGATGAGTATACATAGTAAATGAAAATAAAATAAATGTAAAACTTTTTTTCACAAACCAGGTTGCTGCTGAAACAACTTTTCTTTATAATATTTTTTAAATTTATTTTAAATAATAATAATAATAAAGTAATAAACAAAAAATCTAATTTAAAAAATTATCAAAAATAAAGATAATGAAATAACCTTATTTAAAAAATTGACAAATCTAAAAAAATAATAAAAATAGCTTATTAAAAAATATTTTTTAATACTCTCAAAAACAAAATAATTGTAAATATTTAATATATTCGAAAAATAAAAAAATAAAAAAACTTTAAAAATTATTTTGAAATCTCATTTAAATATTCTCAAAAATAAAATAAAAATAAAAACAATAAAAGTCTCATTTAAAACATTTAAAAAACTAAAACAATAAATACAAATTTAAAAACAATAAAAACATCTCATTTAAAATATTCTCAAAACAAAAAAATAAAGTAATTAAAAACAATAACAAATCTAATTAAAAAATTCTAAAATAAAAAAATAAATAAAAATAGATAAAATACAATAAAAAAAATCTTGTTTAAAATATTCATTTAATATATTCTAAAAATAAATAAATAAATAAATTACAAAAATAATTAAAATTACTAAAAAATAACAAAAAAATGTTAAAAAAAAATTCTAATTAAAAATTGAAAATATTCTAAAACAAAAACAACAAAAAAAAAACAACAAAGATCTGCACAGTCGCGATCGCCTCACAGCAAGAAGGTCACTGGTTCTAACCTTGGCTGGGTCAGCTGGCATTTCTGTGTGGAGTTTGCATGTTTTCCCCGCGTTGGCATGGATCTCCTCCGGGTGCTCCTGTTTCAACTAAAGTCCAAACACATGCGCTGTAGGGGAAATGGGTAAGCTAAATTGTCCGTAGTGTATGAGTGTGAATGAGTTTCTATGAATGTTTCCTAGTATTGGTTTGCAGCTGAAAGGGCATTCACTGTGTAAAACATATGTTGGCGGTTCATTTCGCTGTGGTGACCCCTGATTAACTAAGAGGTCAAGAAAAGCTGAAAAAAAATGAATGAATTAATTAATTTAAAATATTCTTAAAACTAAAAAAAATAATAATAAATAAAAACAACAAAAAGATCTCATCTAAAAAAAAATAAAAAATCAGAAATAAATTTAATAATAAAAAACAAAAAAAATTCATGTAAAATATTCTCAAAATTAAATAATAAATAAATAAATAAAAAAACAATACAAAATCTCATTTAAAATATTCTCAAAAGCTAAAAAAATTAATAAAATAGTTAAAAAAACAATAAAAGTCTCATTAAAATATTCTCAAAATTAATAAATAAATAAAAAATAAAAGAACAATAAAAAAATCTAAACTATGTAAAATACAAATAAAATAATCAAAAACAATAAAACTCATTTAAAATATTCTCCAAACAAAAAAAAATAATTAATTAAAAATCTAATTTAAAATGTTCCAAAGAAATAAAAAATAAAAAATGGTATTTTACATATTCTTAAAACTAAAAGATCAATAAATAAAACCACTTTTTAAAAATCTCATCTAAATTATTCTCAAAACTGCAGTGATACTCCATTAACACAGTCATGAAGTAATTCCAGCTCCAGAATATCTGGCCTGAGGTTATTTGGGTTTTCAGAGCTCGTCTCTACAGTTTTTCTCTGTAGCTGAGTGTGGTTTCATGTAATGAAGTGTGTTTCAACAACCCACAAATATTCCCTAAAGGCCATTCCTGACACCAGCCGGGCCTTTAAATCCAGAGCCAACATGTAAACAACCCTCGCCCGGCCACAATATAACCTCAGTGCTTCCCCGTCCTCTGTAATACACCTTCTCCGACCGCATAATGTCAGAGCTTATTGCCTGCCGAAGTGGAAAAAGCACAAATGAGGGATGTCGTGTCACATGGAAAAGAAAAGAGCCGCTGCCAAACGCAGATCTCTGGAAATCCAACACTTAATGCAGCTGGAAAGGACAATCCAAGTTTCCACGCTGAGCGAGACGCTTCGCATTTTATCTGCGTTTTTTCAAGAGCAGATCATATGGAGATTCAAAAAAAATAATCTTATTTGTACACTACCTGACAGAAATCTTGTTGACTATACAAGTATTAGGAGCAACAAATAATAACTGGTCTTCTAGTTGATCCTTTGGTATCAGAAGTGTCTTATATGTAAGGCAAAGGCCTCTAGATTTTGCTTATTTGAGCTCAATAAAATATGATCATGCCTTGATTATTAATGATTGCTCATCACTGAACAGAAATAATGTCCAGTATAGAATATAAAGTGCTGCTGCAGTGGAGACAGAATGAATATTGTGTCTGACTCCATCATGAGCTTGGAGGACTGCATCCATACATCTCTGACATGACTCAAATCACTGATTAATAAAGTCATCTGGAACGGCAAAGAAAGCGAGAGTTCATCCCAGAGTTCATCAAGAGTCTTTGTGTTCATCTTCAACACCTCCTCCTTCATCTTACCCCAGACATGCTCTATAATGTTCATGTCTGGTGACTGGGCTGGCCAATCCTGGAGCAGCTTGACCTTCAGGAGCTTTGATGTGGAGGCTGAAGTATGAGCAGGAGCGCTATCCTGCTGGAGAATTGTCCCTCTCCTGTGGTTTGTAATGTAATGGGCAGCACAGATGTCTTGATACCTCAGGCTGTTGATGTTGCAGATCTCTCGCACGCCCCCATACTGAATGTAGACCCCAAACCATGATGTTTCCTTCACCAAACTTGACTGATTTCTGTGAGAATCTTGTGTCCATGCTGGTTCCAGTAGGTCTTCTGCAGTATTTGTGATGATTGGGATGCAGATCAACAGATGAATAGGTAGTCAGGTAGTGTAGTTTTTAAGGTATAGCCAATTATTAATGTAAACACTCTGCACACTTATTTTCTTACATACATATTGGGCCCTATTATACACCCGGCGAAATGAGGCACAAGGCGCGACACAATAGTTGTTTGCTAGTTTCGGCTTGGCAAGAGTCGTTTTGACGTTTTGCGCCTCGCTGTTTAAATAGCAAATGTATTTGCGCTCGTATGTGCGCCAATAGGCGTTCTGCTCTAAAAAAGGAGGTGTGTTGAGGCGCACTGCTCGCGCGTGGCTATTTTGAGGAGCTAAAACTGACTGTTCAATAGATCAGATCAAAGTAGGTCTATAGTCTAGAGCAGAGCGCGTTATTTGTTATTTGTGTACACACTGCTTAATACACACAGGATGGACAGCAATACGCAAACATCTTTACATATGAAAAAGAATTGAAGCATTAAAATATTACGATAATTATTATCTTCTAGGATACTGTTTATATAAACACCAAACTTTCATGCCTTCCTCATCTCGGGAGGCTTTTTCAGTTCATTCATCACAATTTGCTTTTGTATAATCAGTGGCGCAACAAGGGGGTATGCAGTATATGCGGCGCATAGGGGCGCCACACATGGGGGGGGCGCCGTTGTGCCAAAACTATTTTTAAAATTATCCTTATTAAAAGTTTCAAATAATAAAAATAAATAAATATGTTTTGTTAAAAAACATTTTGCATTTTAAACGAATATAATATTGTTATTGTTTAATTCAAAATCATTTAACACAATAACATGCAGTCCCACAGCCTAAAGTGTTCATGTAGATGCAACTGTTTAGATTTGCTTTTATTTTTATCAAAATAAACTGTCAAATCATACATAATGTCAAAAGTTATAAGATTAATCTGAAAATTTGTCTTAAAAAATTTGGTTCTCAAATCTTCATTTATTATTAATTAATTAATATAAAATAAGAGGGATCACACAAAATTTGAACCTGCATACCCCTCAGTAAATGTGTAGTTGCGCCCCTGTGTATAATGTTATTATTATTAGCAGTATTATTTATTATATCCATATTTATATTTGTTTTATTAAAAACAAGTTTAGATTTGTCCACCTGTCAGGTTTTAGACCATATGGGGCACAGCATGTGTATTTGGATATAACTCAGTTGTTTGAGCACACTTTGTTATTAGTGTTCATTTATTCATTTGCTGGAAATTAGAACTGAATTTAGAAATAATTTTGAAGCAAATCTTTGCGCTTAACAAATGAAATTAATTATGTATAGGCTAATGGATGTCTGTGCGTACAACTCGTTTTCCTATCCACGATAGCGAAAGTGAAAGTAAAGAATGAGGAGGCTCATCTCTTATTCTCGCGCTGCAGATGATCTGTTTAACTGTTTTCTAGCAAGTGAAGTGTTCAGTTTTTACAATTACAAAGTCCATCATGTAAATAGCAAATGCACCATGGCGCGACGCAACTGACTCTTAAAGGGAATGGGAGATGAGACTCTGAATGGTTTAATTCATTAAGAGAATAAGCTCAACCCTGTTAGACCATGCGCCAACGCGCAAACTGGATTTTTCCGTCCTTAAAATAGCAAAAGTGGATTCAGAAAGGACCTTAATGCTTTTGCGGCCTGCGCTTTGCACTTTGCGCATAGATCGTCAAAATAGAGCCCCTAAAGAGTTGTCTTTGAATGGCCTTAACGAGTCGTTAAATTTTAAAATATTTTGTGGTTTACCAATCCATGTCAACATGATCAAAGGGTCTGATTTGCATAATCTCCTCCTCCTGTGACATACGTACATTCTAAACATCCATTTCCGACATGAAATAGACACTGGAAGATCGATCAAAACAGACTTGGCTAGCTCTTGCATTCATTCATCCATCCATAAATTATTAGGAAACGTCCGTATTTATTATTTTATTTTATATTATTTATTTTAGCTTGTTGAGAAGAACACTTAATAAACATTAAATCAAAATAAAATTAAATAAATTAATAGTTTTAAATAAAAACATTTTTGACCAGTAAGAGCAGAGTCGGCTAATGGAAGTGTGGGGTTTACACACCCTAAAGGTGCTCTATGTACCATTTTGACTCTTTACCATAGTGTTTCTATATATTTAAGCCATATTGTTTCCATATCCCAGAAACATTACCATATGTTTCCAGATATTTAAGAAACATCCTAAATGAGCATCCTTTTTTATCTGAAAAAGTTACACTCACCGGCCACTTTATTAGGTACACCTTATTAGTACCGGGTTGGACCCTGTTTTT
>NC_133193.1:52170000-52185000 GCF_049306965.1 Danio rerio | reverse complement strand
TACTTTATCTTACCTTACCTTACCTTACCTTACTTTACCTTATTTTACTTTACTTTACCTTACTTCTTTACTTTATCTTACCTTACCTTACCTTATTTTACCTTATTTTACTTTACTTTACCTTACTTCTTTACTTTAACTTACCTTACCTTACTTTACCTTACTTTACCTTATTTTACTTTACTTTACTATACTTCTTTACTTTACCTTACCTTACCTTGCCTTACTTGACCTTACTTCTTTATTTTACCTTACTTCTTTACTTTAACTTACCTTACCTTACTTTACCTTACTTCTTTACTTTACTTCTTTACTTTAACTTACCTTACCTTACTTTACCTTACTTCTTTACTTTCCTTACTTCTTTAATTTATCTTACTTCTTTACCTTTTCTTACTTTACCTTACTTTACTTTACCTTACTCCTTTACTTTATCTTACCTTACCTTACTTTACTTTACCTTATTTTACTTTACTTTACCTTACTTCTTTACTTTATCTTACCTTACCTTACCTTACCTTATTTTACCTTATTTTACTTTACTTTACCTTACTTCTTTACTTTAACTTACCTTACCTTACTTTACCTTACTTTACCTTATTTTACTATACTTTACTATACTTATTTACTTTACCTTACCTTACCTTGCCTTACTTTACCTTACTTCTTTATTTTACCTTACTTCTTTACTTTAACTTACCTTACCTTACTTTACCTTACTTCTTTACTTTACCTTACTTCTTTACTTTACCTTACCTCTTTACTTTCCTTACTTCTTTAATTTATCTTACTTCTTTACCTTTTCTTACTTTACCTTACTTTACTTTACCTTACTCCTTTACTTTATCTTACCTTACCTTACTTTACTTTACCTTATTTTACTTTACTTTACCTTACTTCTTTACTTTTCTTCTTTAATTTACCTTACTTCTTTAGCTTTTCTTACTTTATCTTATTTTACTTTACTTTACTATACTTCTTTACCTTACCTTACTTTACCTTGCCTTACTTTACCTTACTTCTTTACTTTACCTTACTTCTTTACTTTAACCTACCTTACCTTACCTTACTTTACCTTACTTTACCTTATTTTACTTAGCTTTACTTTACTTTACCTTACCTTACCTCTTTACTTTCCTTACTTCTTTAATTTATCTTACTTCTTTACCTTATCTTACTTTACCTTACTTTACTTTACCTTACTCCTTTACTTTATCTTACCTTACCTTACCTTACTTTACCTTTTTTACTCTACCTTACTTCTTTACTTAACTTTTTTTCGTGGGTTCACAAAGCATCACCACATTTTGCATTTAAATTTCTGACAGCAGTCAGTAGTGTCTGGCACATGCACTTAACAGAGCTAGTGACGTCACTGTGAAGGGTGTGATAAGCGGGGTTTGGTGTATGCATTAATAGTCTTACATGTAGTCTCAGCTTGCATGTGCACCCGATCTGCAGCTAACTTTCCTTAATGCTTGTGGTTCCCTAAAGTGTCCACCTGATGGATGAGGTAAGAACTCATTGTAAAGGAGGTGAGAAACAAACTATTGTAAGAGTGAATGTAAATGGATTGAGCTTCTCCTGATGGAGATTTCAGGCTGCTCTGGTATAAATAGGTCACAGTGTTACTGGATTACTGGAACCGGGTCTCTCTTGGAGCAGACACAGGAGTCGAATAGGAAACAGGTCTCAAGTGGAAAGAGAAGTGAACAAGTCTTACATAAATAGTAGAGAGAGTCACATAAAACAATACAATAAAGTACAAACTATAGTGCATTTGAAGCGTACTATAGTAAAGCACTTCAGTGAATTTGTTGTGGTGATTCTACAGTTGCAACAACTACAATAATGTCAACAGATGACTCAATGCTGTAGTTTTCCACATCTAAACTAATGAAGCTACAATACACTACAGTTCACTGTAGTAAAAACTAAGGTAAGCTACAGCATTTATTACAGTTTATCAGTTACTTATTATTAATGCTACAGCATACTGGGGGAGTTGTGAAATATTGTATGGTTCAAAAACACTGAAGTATTTACACTAAATGACTATAGTTTTTACTTACAGGACAAAGCGTCTCTTGGCTTTGGCTCTCAGTGAGCTGGACTGTTTTATGAATGATTGTGTCTTAATTTATTCGTACCATGATGTTTAATGTCAAGACTCATGCTGTGAATTTAGTTGTGTTCGTTTTTTTCTAGATTATTCCTTGCAAAATATAATGGTACTACCATAAAATTATATATACAGAGTACCTTAAAATAATTTCATGTAAACTTGGGGACTACTATAAAAATGCCATAGTTATAGCATAGTATTATATGACGTTTAAGTACTAATGTGTATGAATAAAATACTAAATATATAATATAATATAATATAATATAATATAATATAATATAATATAATATAATATAATATAATATAATATGTACAATGCCACACATAAAAAACCTTAATAAATAAACAAACAGAATGAATAAATAAATAAATAAAACTAAAGAATGAATGAATGAATGAATTAATTAATTAATTAATTAATTAATTATTTAATAAATGAATAAATAAATGAATAAATGAATGAATGAATGAATAAAATGAATGATTAAATAAATAAATAGATAAAATGAATGTATAAAAAATAAGGGAAATGAATAATTGTATACATGAAATGAATAAATAAATACAATAAATGAATAAATAAATAAAATAAATGAATGAATAAATAAATAAGTGAATAACGAAATGAATGAATAAAAAAATTAATAAATGCTTGAATGAACCAATAAATACATAAATGAATGAGTAAATGAATAAATAAATAAATGTATGAATGCATGAATAAATAAATAAATAAATGAATTAATGAATGAATAAACAAAATAGATAAATAAATAAATAAGTAAATAAATAAATGAATGAATGAATGAATGAATGAATGAATAAATAAACAAAATGAATAAATAAAATGAATGAATAAATAAATAAATAAAATGAATGAATGAATGAATGAACAAAATGAATAAATAGAAAAATAAATTAATAAATACATAAATGAATAAATAAATAAATAAATAAATAAACAACCAAAATGAATGAATGAATAAATAAATAAACAAAATGAATAAATACATTAAATGAATGAATGAATGAATGAACGAATGAATGAATGAATGAATGAATGAATGAATGAATGAATGAATGAATGAATGGAAAAATAAATAAATGCATGGATGAATAAATAAAAAATGAATGAATTCATTCATTCGGTCATTCATTCATTCATTCATTCATTCATTCATTCGTTCGTTCATTCATTCATTCATTCATTCATTCATTGTTCATTTGTTTATTTATTCATTGGTTCATTGGTTCATTCATTCATTTCTTGAAAAATGCAGGTGTAGAATTGATTTACTTGTGTTTAAGTTTAAATTAGTTTTTGAAGCGCACTGTGATCTCAGAGTTTTAGATCTGACTGAACATTCCCAATGACCAATACATAAAAGCAGAGGAAAACAGACAGAGACGAATGATTTGAGAAAAGAACACTAGATAAGAGTCAAAGATCTCCAGCACAGATGAATCAGTCTAAAAGAGAGTACATCATCATCATCATCATCATCATCATCATCATCTCTGCAGAAGAGCTCCAAACACAACAAACAGTGTGTGTGAAGGAGTGTGTATGGGTGTTTCCCAGTACTGGCTTGCAGCTGGAAGAGCATACGCTGTGCAAAACATATGCTGAATAAGTTGGCGGTTCATTCCACTGTGGTGACCCCTGATGAATAAAGGGACTAAGTCGAAGGAAAATGAATGAATATGGCACAGCAAACTCTTCCGGTGATGAATTTTACACAGCGCGTTGGTCTGGTAAACACATGCATGTTACATAAAAGCTGGAGGTGATTTATCAGCGTCCTGTGTGGAGATAAACACTCGCGCTTGTTTGTGGCGTTGGAGGAATGGTGTTGGCCTCCAGATCAGAGCAATCACAGCTCATTAATGAGTGTTTCAAAGCTTCAGCCGGCTGTCAGAGCGTCTCTTTAGTGGACTGGATGGATTGTGGAGGAGCTTACGTCTTTTTCAGTGACTTCACGCTTGGTTTGGCATCAGGCTCGAGGCCAGAGAGCTGCTTGTAATTTTGCTCTGCCGATTCAGTCACTTGACAGCTGAATTACGACAACAAGACTGAAAATAATAGTTCATTGAGTTTGCAACGTTTTTTTAAGGTAAGTGGTTGCAAACAGTTAATATGGGCTGAATGTTAACAAACAAATCTAGTTGAACATTACTAAAATGTGTGTTGTTTGTTTATATTCAGCATATACATTGTTTGCAACTGCTTACATTAAAATAAAATCAATCTTTTTTTTTTTAGTGAAGGTTGATGATTCAAGTCTTTCCAGCCTGGTCTTTTTGTTTAGAAATACAGCTGCCATGTCTCTGATTATTTAGCTTTTATTAATACTCTGGTGGAGTCAGTAACTCTTATTAACGATTCGCTGATTCAAATGATCTGTTCAGAATGAACCTTCCTTTAAAGATTCATTCATTCATTCATTTCCTTCGGCTTAGTCTCTGTTTCATAGGTTGCCACAGTAGAATGAACCATTCTGCTGATTCAAATGATCTGTTCAAAGTGAATCTCATGTTAAAGATTCACTCAGAATGAATCACTCAGAGTGGACAGAGTTAAATCTCCTGTTAAAGATTCACTGATTCAAATGATCTAGTCAAAGTAAATCTGCAGTTAACGATCCACTGATTCAAATGATCCGGTCCGAGTGAATCTCCTGTTAAAAATTTACTGATTCAAATGTTCTAGTCAAAGTAAATCTGCAGTTAACGGTTCACTGATTCAAATGATCCGGTGAGAGTGAATCTCAGGCCTAAGATTCACTTGGAGCTAAGAGAGTGAATCTTCTTTTAAAGAGTCACTTGTTCAAATTATTAAATCAAAACAAATTTGCAGTTAACGATTCACTGATTCAAATAATCTGGTCAGAGTAAATCTGCGGTTAACAAATCACTGATTTAAACGATCTGGTCAGAGAGTCTCAAGTTAACGATTCACTGATTCAAATTATCCAGTCAGAGTAAATCTACGGTTTATAATTCACTGATTCAAATGATTTGGTCAGAGTAAATCTGCAGTTAACAATTCACTGATTCAAATAATCTGCTCAAAGTGAATCTCATGTTAAAGATTCACTCAGAATGAATCACTCAGAGTGAACAGAGTGAATCTCCTGTTAAATATACACTGATTCAAATGATCTAGTCAAAGTAAATGTGCAGTTAACGATTCATTGATTCAAATGATCTGTTCATAGAATCAAGTTAATGATTCACTGATTCAAATGATCCGGTCAGAGTAAATCTGCAGTTAACGATTCACTGATTCAAAGGATCTGGTCAGAGAGTCTGAAGTTAACGATTCACTAATTCAAATGATCCAATCATAGAGTAAATCTAATTAGCAATACACTGATTCCATGTTTTAATCGATCTAATCAAAGCGAATCTGACTCAATATCAGGCAAGAACAAAGAGATCCTCTATGAAACTTCCAGAATTCTCCAGGATTGTTCCTCCTCTGGCCTGGAAGCATTTCATCTTCACCAAATGAATGCCATATGCTAGTGATTTCAGAGCGTCACTGCGACTAAAATAGTCCAAAACATGCAAAACACTGACAACTCACAGTTCATAAACATACAAATCCAATTCACAGAGATTTCAGTCTGAAATGAGCACTAGTGACAGTAAAACAGCACCATCTTTTATTATGATTACAGGGTCAGATTAATAAAAACCGATAGCTATGTGTCTTTCCTTGCACAGCTGGAAAATACTGAGTTCATTGTTGTGTATTGTGTACAGATCATTTGTGTTTTGGATGATGGTAATAAAAACATGAATCTAAAAACTAGTCTTGCAAGCATTGTGAAAGGCTGAGGTGTGTGTCCTGAGAACAGAGAAATCGAGTGTGTGTGTGTGTGTGTGTGTGTGTTCGGAGGGTTAATTCATTTACCTGTGTTGGACTGTAGGGCCCCTGAACATCTGCACCGGCAAAGAGCCAAACACTGTCACATGTCAGCCTCTACATGTGCACGCATACACGACTATATGTAACATTCAGCGCTCTGAACGCTTCATATGTTATTCCAGTTATTACAGTATGGAAAATCCCACATGCTGTGAAATTAGATGGAGTCAGTTCATGTGTGTTAATTGATTACAGAGCTTCATAATGCCGTACAGTAAACTCTTGAACCCTCTCTTCATGATACTGTAGCTTTACGTGCTTTTGTCAGTATTTTTACAAGGACACGAAACACGAAAGCAGGCTTTAAAAAGACTATTGTGGCTTCGTTCATTTATCCAAACTCACCGGCCACTTTATTAGGTACACCTGTCCAACTGCTTGTTAGCGCACATTTCCTATCAGCCAATCACATGGCTGCAACTCAATGCATTTAGGCATGTAGACATGGTTTAAGACGATCTGCTGCAGTTCAAAGCGAGCATCAGAATGGGGAAGAAAGGAGATTAAAGTGACTTTAAACGTGGCATGGTTGTTGGTGCCAGACAGCTGGTCTGAGTATTTCAGAAACTGCTGATCTACTGGGATTTTCATGCACAACCATCTCTAGGCTTTACAGAGAATGCTCTGACAAAGAGGAAATATCCAGTGAGCGGCAGTTTTGTGGGCGCAAATGCCTTGTTGATGCCAGAGGAGAATGGCCAGACTGGTTCCAGCTGATAGAAAGGCAACAGTAACTCAAATAAGCACTCGTTACAACCGAGCTCTGCAGAAGAGCATCTCTGAACACACAACACGTCCAACCTTGAGGCGGATGGGCTACAGCAGCAGAAGAGCACACCGGGTGCCGCTCCTGTCAGCTAAGAACAGGAAACTGAGGCTACAATTCACACAGACTCACCAAAACTGGACAATAGAAGATTGGAGAAACGTTGCCTGCTCTGATGAGTCTCCATTTCTGCTGACACATTCGGATGCTCGGGTCAGAATTTGGCCTCAACAACATGAAAGCATGGATCCATCCTGCCTTGCGTCAGCGGTTCAGGCTGGTGGTGGTGGTGTAATGGTGTGGGGGAGATTTTCTTGGCACACTTTGGGCTCATTAATACCAATTGAGCATCAACGCCACAGCCTACCTGAGTATTGCTGCTGACCATGTCCATCCCTTTATGAGCACAGTGTCTCCATCTTCTGATGGCTACTTCCAGCAGGATAACACACCATGTCATAAAGCGTAATTCATCTCAGACTGGTTTCTTGAACATGACAATGAGTTCACTGTACTCAAATGGCCTCCACAGTCACCAGAGATCATTCCAATAGAGCAGCTTTGAACGGGAGATTGGCATCATGGATGTGCAGCTCACAAATCTGCAGCAACTGTGTGATGCTATCATGTCCATATGTAGCAAAATCTCTGAGGAATATTTCCAGTATCTTGTTGAATCTATGCACGAAGGATTAAGGCAGTTCTGAATACAAAAGTGAGCCCAACCCGGTACTAATAAGGTGTGCCTAATAAAATGGCCGGTGAGTGTATTTTCTAATTCTCAGTGTCTGTTTTATATTCTCATTGGTCAGCGGATCTCTACATCAGCATGTGTTTCAGACACCCACTGAAATGAACTGATTTGCAGCCTCCTCTATTCAAGAAGACATTTAGCAGCATGTGTCTTCAATTTACCTCAGAATAGCTCTGCTTTTTCCTCCTTTGTCGATGCAGTCAGCCTTGAACTTCACACACATGTGCCCAAAATCTGAGAGCATCCGTGCTCATAAACTCCTCTCCAAACATTTTTTATCTTCTATGTCCAATTTGAGTATTTCTTTTTAATCCTAAAACTGCCATGAAGTACATTAATTCATTATTGCTGTCTGATTTCTGTTCATAGTAGGTATGTGGCTCGGTTAGGTTGTTTAAACGTGTTTAAGTTCGAGTCTTGATCTCCTCCAGCTTCTCTGAATGATCTCTGAAGTGCAAATGAGGCTCGTCGTCCTCCACGCTGGACTTTCTCCAATCAAAATATCTTTCTTCTGTCAGGACTTTCATAATTCTGTTGTTTCAGTCAAGCAGTGCGTATCCCTGGCCTTTCTTCATTTCAAAAGAATTTTATTTACATATTTCCCCCCGCTCTGAAAGTGTAGATTTGGCTTCCCGTTGTCCGCATGGAGCCAATATTTATGCGATGCTTTCGAAACTTTCGAATCTGTGGCGAGGCTAGAAAAGGAGAGAGTCCTGGTGGTTCAGTTTTATGAAGTGCGAAGGTGCTTTGGGCTGTTTGAGTTTAGCGGATGAGCTGAAAATCAAGTGTTCATGAACGCAGAACAGCTCATTCATCTGCTGACACACAAACCTCTGCCATATCAGACTCAAACAACACCAAACACTTATATGGAGAAAATATAGGCCATTTTTCATGCACTTTGTGTCTTTATGTACACAACTGTGCCATTTTGGGTTCTTAAAATGCAAATGACTCTTGGCTGGGTCATTTTTTTTCCAATTAATTAATTAATTAATCAGCTTTTTTATATTATGCATTTGTTAACTTAAAATTAATAGATTTTAATTAATTAATTAATTAATTAATTAATTAATTTATTTATTTATTTATTCCCTGTTAACTTTAGCCAAAGCAGCTCTTTTTCAGTTATTTGTTTTAATAATTTATTATAATTTTTTTCCACTTTATTATCGGCTATTTTTTATATTATACAGTTGTTAACTTTAAATTAATAGATTTTAATTATTTAAATTATTTTATTTATTTATTTATTCCCTGTTATTTTTAGCCAAAGCAGCTCTTTTTCAGTTATTTGTTTTAACAATTTATTATTTATTTATTCCATTTTATTATCAACTTTTTTTATATTATGCATTTGTTAACTTTAAATTAATAGATTTTAATTATTTTATTTATTTATTTATTTATTTATTTATTTATTTATTTATTTATTTATTTATTCCCTGTTATTTTAGCCAAAGCAGCTCTTTATCAGTTATTTGTTTTAATAATTTATTATTTTTTATTCCACTTTATTATCAGCTATTTTTTATATTATGCAGTTGTTAACTTTAAATTAATAGATTTTAATAATTTTAATAATTTTATTTATTTATTTATTTATTTATTTATTTATTTATTTATTTATTCCCTGTTTTTTTTAGCCAAAGCAACTCTTTTTCAGTTATTTGTTTTAATAATTTATAATTTATTTATTCTATTTTATTATCAGCTATTTTTTATATTATGGATTTGTTAAATTTAAACTAATAGATTTTAATTATTTATTGATTTATTGATTTATTAATTAATTAATTAATTAATTTATTTATTTATTTATTTATTTATTTATTTATTTATTTATTTATTTATTTATTCCCTTTTATTTTTAGCCAAAGCAGATCTTTTTCAGTTATTTGTTTTAATAATTTATTATTTATTTATTCTATTTTATTATCAGCTATTTTTTATATTATGGATTTGTTAAATTTAAATAATAGATTTGAATTATTTATTTATTTATTTATTTATTTATTCCCTGTTATTTTTAGCCAAAGCAGCTCTTTTTCAGTTATTTGTTTTAATAATAAAATATTTTTCCATTTTATTATCAGCTATTGTTTAAGTATTTAATTTAATTTTTAAATAGCTCTGTGCATTGAGTTTTTTTTTTGTTTAGATGCTATGTACCGGACTATATGAAATGATTTGCGTGCATGCATATGGCAGAAAGTGAATCCTGACCTGCTCTGAACCTGCTGTAGTAATGAAGGAGACTTGTGGACTTTAAATGATGCTCAGTCTCCGCTAAATCTGCCTAATGTGCGTGTGTGTGTCTTTCTACGAAATGAAAGGTAAATCTCCTCTAACTAGATATAATGGTCTGTGTGAGCTCAGCATTTGCACAGATTTATCACATCACACACACACACACACACACACACACACACACATCTCTTGTCATGGACAGCTGGGAGTAAATGGGTCAGCCAAAGAGAACAGATCTCCACCGTCTCCTCAGTGTTTGTGTGTGTTTACTCTACAGAAAAATAGAGATGATTTCTCATTTGTCATCTTCTCTGTGTCTCCTTTAGTACTACTGCAGTTTCCAAACAGTGTGTTGTTATTCTTGCGTCCTTTTAGTTATCATTTGAACTAAAATAAAGCACATCCTTATTAAACATGTTTCATAACAACATCTGTAACTCTTCTGGCACCAAGCCATGTTAGATAAGATGCTGCGCTTATTTAAAGTCAACGTAAAAAGATGAGGCTTGCAAACAGAATTAAGGGACTTACTCTTTATCTTTAAGGAATTTAGTTACAGTTACTTATAATTTCCTTGCATTAAATACTGTATATACATTTTGTTTAATTTAGGTTGTCCATGTGTTGAGATTTATATAGATTTATAAGCAATTAAACTACTTATTGATGAATTAAGTTACATTTTAGACAAAGTAATTAGAAAAGTAATGTAGATACAATTTTATTGATTAAATTAGTAATTAGTAATTACTTTTTTGAAGTAACTTAGCCATTGCATTTTGCATTAGTGCCATCATACAGCATCTGACCTGTCATATAGTGCCTTTTACACACTCTTGCATGTTTATTTTTAAATTAAGTCAAATTTACATATGTGTCTTTAACAACAAGGGGTGCATTTTCGAAAACCATAATTAGCTAACTAAGATTGCAAGTTCTGTCATTACAAACATAGTTCGTTGATTGGGCGTTTCCCAAATCTGTTCTCACAAACAGTCACAAACTGCATTGCAAACTTGTGCACTTGCAAATACACCTCTAGAGCTGTTCCAGTCATAGTTCCTGGTTGTGTTCTATTCACAGTTATCCCCCCTATGCCCTATCCATTTAGAAGGTTCCAACATTTAGAGCTGTATTTTAAGCCTAAAGTTCATGGTGCAAAAGCTTTAAGGGCATGTCTGAATCCGCTTTTGCTATTTTAAGGATGAATACATACGCTCTGCGCCCTGCCGCATGGTCTAACAGGGTTGTGCTTATTCTCTTAATGAGTTCTGGCTGTGTTTTGAGCATAACCTGCATTAAACCAATCAGAGTCTCGTCTCTTATTCCCGTTAAGAGTCAGTTGTGTCGCTTCATGGTGCATTTACTATTTACATGGTGAACTTTGTAAGTGTAAAAACTGAATGCTTCACTAGCGAGAAAACAGTTCAACAGAGCATTTGCAGCGCGAGGATAAAGAACGAGCCTCCTCCATTCAGCCTCTTTACTTTCTCTTTACTTTACTTTTACTCTTTCTTGAGGTACCAATATGGACCCTTTAATTACAAATGTGTACCTTTTGAATAGGTACCATCCCAGTGACAGCTTCGTCCCTTTATTTCTGCGAGTGTAGAGATTGTGCTCGAGCTATTGCATAGTAAAAACAGCCTGTCTTTCTCTCTCATGTGCCACATTTACTTTCATTTCTTTAGGCACGATCCCCGTCCACGCTTTTCAAACGCATTAGTACACCACAGACATATGATCTAGAAGACATGCTGAGCCGACTAATGAAATAGAAGAAATACAACAGCTGCTTTTATTAGAAACTTTCCATTTTTGAGAGGCAGTTAACCAAGACTCAACATTCATTCTGAGTCTTTCGTCTAAAGCACAATAGCGGTTTTAATAGCAAACAATTGCGTAATTTCCTTTTTCCTCATGCGGTTGAGAGATGGATGAAGTCATTGATGAGGGATTTGCTGTGTTTTTATGAGCCCTTTTTTACATATCCGGGTTTCTCAGTAGCGGAAGTCATCATAGTTGAGTGAACTTAGAGCGCAGTGAATAGGAGAGTACAACTAATCATTTGTTTACAGTCCTATTTACTGAAATAATAGGTCACACTTTATTTTGATGGTCCGTCTGTTGAATTAAGTTACATTGCATCTACATGCCAACTAATTCTCAGTAGATTATAAGTAGACTGTTTGGTTGGGGTTAGGGTTAGGGTTAGTTGTCATGTACTTGCCAAGTTTCTTGTAGTCTGGTAAATGTCTGTTTAGCAGCAGTAATAACAGATATTAAGCAGACCGTCTACTAATACTTTAATAGACCATCAGAATAAAGTGTTACCAAATAATAAAAGAAAAACTCCACAATAGTGTTATCAAGACTTTCAGAAAAAGAAATAAATAGTGTGAGACTGATAACGGCAGCAAGAAGAGAGAATAATGTCAAATTTACTGTCCCGCACCCAAATACACTGCATAACAAACACCTCGCACAAGCAGTCTTTTTTTTGTGTGTGTGTATTTTGGTGCAAAATGCAAGTTAGTTAGAGCTTTTAAAAAATGAATTGCTGAACTAATATTAAAGTGGAATCTTGTACTCGATGAGAGAATGTGTTCATTA
This sequence comes from Danio rerio, assembly GCF_049306965.1. Taxonomy (NCBI): domain Eukaryota; kingdom Metazoa; phylum Chordata; class Actinopteri; order Cypriniformes; family Danionidae; genus Danio; species Danio rerio. Next base: position 52,172,555 of record NC_133193.1, on the reverse strand, counting down.
TTTTGAATGCATTGAAAAAAGAAAAAGGGGGATTGTCTCAATGGACAGTGAATTTACTTCATTCATTTTCCTATTTTGCACCCGGAGGAAACCCATGCCAACATGGGGAGAACATGCAAACTCCACACAAAAATGCCAGCTGGCCCAGCCGAGACTTGAACCAGCTAACTTCTTGCTGTGAGGTGACAGTGCTAACCACTGAGCCACCGTGGCGCAAGATTTTACTTTACTAATAAAAAAAGTACTAAAGTAGGGTTTAAGTTAAGGTTTAAGTAACTCAAAAGTTACTCGAAAGTAACACAAAAGTAACTCAAAAGTAACTCGAAGGTTACTCAAAAGTAACTCAAAAGTAACTTAAAAGTAACTCAAAAGTAACAAAAGTTACTCAAAAGTAACTCAAAAGTAACTTGAAAGTATCACAAAAGTTACTCAAAAGTAACTTGAAAGTATCACAAAAGTAACTCAAAAGTAACTTGAAAGCAACACAAAAGTAACTCAAAAGTAACACAAAAGTAACTCAAAAGTAACTCGAAAATAACACAAAGTAACTCGAAAGTAACTCGAAAGTAACACAAAGTAACTCGAAAGTAACTCGAAAGTAACTCGAAAGTAACTCAAAAGTAACTCAAAAGTAACACAAAAGTAACTCGAAAGTAACTCGAAAGTAACTCAAAAGTAACTCGAACGTCATGCAAAAGTAATGCAAAAGTAACATAAAAGTAACTCGAAAGTAACGTAATACAACTCAATATTGTAATGGATTACTTTCAAAAGTAAATTTCCCCAACACTGGCGACACGGTGGCTTCACAGCAAGAAGGTTGCTGGTTCGAGTCCCAGCTGGGCCAGTTGTCATTTTCTGTGTGGAGTTTGCATGTTCTCCCGGTGTTAGTGTGGGTTTCCTCCGAGTGCTCTGGATTCTCCCACAGTCCAAACATACGCTATATTGCAAGTGATGAACTAAATTGGCTGTAGTGTATGAGTGTGTGTGTGAATGAGTGTGTATGGGTGTGTAAAACATATGCTGGAATAGTTGGCGGTTCATTCCGCTGTGGCGACCCCTGATAAATAAGGGACTAAGATGGTAAATGAATGTTTATGATGACCGTTAAACACATCATAACAGTGTTGTGATTCTCTCTCTCTGTTTCTCCTGTCAGTCTTGTGTCCGATGTTGTGTAAGAACGGAGGAGTGTGTGTTCAGAAGGATCAGTGTCACTGTCCGCCAAATTTCACCGGGAAGTTCTGCCACATCCCCGTCTCCACCACCACCTCCACCAATGACATCGAAAAGCCAGAGTCAGGTGCTGCGGATTCAGCCAATCAGGCGATGACGTCCGAATATATCCTGCCGCTTCAGACGCCTGAGCAGATCAACACTGATGGTGAGTGGACACTCTCGCCTACTTACTGCTGAAGTCAGAATTATTCGCCCTGCTGTATTTTTCCTAAATAATTCCCAAATGATGTTGAACAGATTCAGGAATTTTCCACAGTATTTCCTATAATATTTTTTCTTCTGGAGAAAGTCCTATTAATTTTATTTGAGCTTGAATAAAAGCTGTTTTTAATTGTGGGTTTACTCCAGGTGCTCCGGTTTCCCCCACCGTCCAAACACATGCGCTATTTGGGGAATTGATGAACTAAATGGGCTGTAGTATATGAGTGTGTGTGTGTGTGTGAATGAGTGTGTATGGGTGTTTCCCATCACTGAGTTGCAGCTGGAAGGGTATCCACTGCATAAAAAAAACAAATGCTTGGATATGGTGGTTTATTCCACTGTGGTGACACCTTATAAAAAAGGGACTAAGCTGAAGGAAAATGACTGAATGAATGACAGCAGTCGGTCAGTGACATGACACAGACTCTCCTGTTGCTGCACTGCATGTTTATTTGTTGAGTTTGTTTTATTTAATCAGCTAGTGATGATAACTGTGTTTCCATCCGTCATTTCATAGAGGAGTGACCACAGAGCTCATTTATTTGGCAGAGAGAAGAATTACAATCACCTCTGCGTAGCTAAAAATCCTCAACCCGGGCTTTCTGATAAGACATACTTCAAAACATGTTTCAAAGCCAATGTATATTCATTTAAATGCGCTTCTTTCTTGATGTTTTGGTCTTTTTTCTTGTCCAAATATATAAAAATTCTTAAATCAAGACATTTTCTAGACAAGAATAAATTCTGTCTTGTTTTCAGAAATAATGTCGAAAGTGAGTTTTGTTAATAGTTAGAAGAAGAATTCCTGTAGAGTGAAAATCACCAATGCTGATTAAACTCTCTATTTGGCTTAGTGATGTAATGTTATTTTTGAAAACAGAAACATTCAAATATTTTCTCAGAGGATCAACCAGACCAAATATGGGACCCTTTAATAACCCATATTGAGAATCTTTAATAACCCATATTTTCGTTTATTTTTATTTTTATTTTTTTTACCACAAACCAACATAACACAGAAACAAATTCCCTGTATAAAAAAGAAAAATGAAAAGAATTAATTAAATAATAAATACAAATTAAATTTAAAAATCAAAACATTTTATTTTCTTATT